>NC_086319.1:123228026-123503676 GCF_036172605.1 Pelobates fuscus
AACCCCTCCACACACACATAACCCCTCCACACACACACATAACCCCTCCACACACACACATAACCCCTCCACACACACACATAACCCCTCCACACACACACATAACCCCTCCACACACACACATAACCCCTCCACACACACACATAACCCCTCCACACACACATAACCCCTCCACACACACATAACCCCTCCACACACACATAACCCCTCCACACACACATAACCCCTCCACACACACATAACCCCTCCACACACACACAGAGCCCCTCCACACACACACAGAGCCCCTCCACACACACAGAGCCCCTCCACACACACAGAGCCCCTGCACACACACAGAGCCCCTGCACACACACAGAGCCCCTGCACACACACAGAGCCCCTGCACACACACAGAGCCCCTGCACACACACAGAGCCCCTGCACACACACAGAGCCCCTGCACACACACACTGCACCCCCACACACACTGCACCCCTCACTGCAGTCTGTGTGTGTATTCAGCAGTCTGTGTGCGTATTCAGCAGTCTGTGTGCGTATTCAGCAGTCTGTGTGCATGTTCAGCAGTCTGTGTGCATGTTCAGCAGTCTGTGTGCATGTTCAGCAGTCTGTGTGCATGTTCAGCAGTCTGTGTGCATGTTCAGCAGTCTGTGTGCATGTTCAGCAGTCTGTGTGCATGTTCAGCAGTCAGGCCCTGGGGAGATAGCGCAGCTAAGCGGACAAGGGCACATGTAGGAGTGTGGGGATAGATGCATGGGATTGGTTGGGAAGATTCTGTGGGTGTGATTATGTTCTGTGTAAGACAGTGTGGGGGAGGTCTTACCTCAGTGCCACTTGGGATTCGGGCCAGCAAACAGCTTCCCTCCCGCCCACCCTATACTATATTTTGTCGCAGCTAGCCGGGGGTATGTCCTTGCCAATTGAGTTTGAGGTTACGTTTAAGTAGATGGAATGAGATGAACAAGTTTTTTAAGGTCTCAAACCTCCCCTGCTCTAAAGGTTTAACTTTAGGTTGCCTGAGGTCTCGTGCCCATCGAGCGTGGATAAGGTCGGCTGATGGCAGGCATTGGAAGGATTTTTTATGACGAGGGGGGAGGTGAGAGGGAGTGGTGATTAGGAACCACTCCATGTTTTTATTGGCAAGGACGGTTGGGTCACTGTATAACACTATGGGTGGAGTTATATATGTATATATGTTAATTTATGCTTATTTATGTCTAATGTTTTGGTTACAGAAAAGAAGAGATTTAATAAATAAAGTTATGGATGTGTTATGCAGTAATTTAGTTGTGATAATAAATGCTGTGGCCTGTTTCATCCATACTAAGTGGTCTGTCGTTATTGGGGGGTTTAATGGGGTTAGATTTTGTTCTAGGCTGCATCGCGATTCCCCACTACGTACATAAAGGGCGACCCCGTCTGGAGGTCTCGGTGTGAATCCTGATACACACACATTTACTGACAGACACACACTCAGTGACACACATACATACACACTCACTGACAGGCAGACACATACACACTCACTTACAACAGACGCACACATACTAACACACTCACTGACACACTCTAACACTAACTCACACACACACACACTTTCTAACACACACACACTCTAACACACACATGTTTTTTGTAAAATTTAATCCCCCAGCCTCCTTACCTTTTGGAGGGCTGAGGGGGTTCCCTGGGGTCCAGTGGTGTTGCTGGCCTTGCTGTAACCAGGTGACACCGGTGTAACCCGGTGACACCAGGGCCAGCCTCGGGGGGCCCTGAGGTGGCTAGCTCCTGGGCCCCCCAGGAGAAGAGGCTGGCCGCACTGGCATACATTACGGGTCGCCACTGGTTAGTACGCCACTGATTGTATTTGTTGGAGGTACCAATAAATATAAGCCTCAGTTTATTGATAATTTATATTTTTATTCCTTTGAGTGGTTGCGTAGTCAGGGCCCCAGTGCATTGGTTTGCCCATTATGCTGTTACGATGGCACTGGTCTAATGTGTGTGCTCTGATGATCATGCTCCTACAAAATGTAAATGAAATTACTCATTTGAGTACCAGAAAGGGGATGAGCTGTAACAGTCATTTTTGGCCAAGAAGAGGTTAAAGACTTCTAGTGTGTATGTATTTCTCTGTTTTGTTTTTCTTTTAGCGATTTTTGTATCGCTAATGGGTGTCCCATTTTTATTTTTTTTCAAAATCTGGTCACCCTAGACACATGGAGGGTTGGGAGGGGGCTATAGGGACACATGGGGGGCTGAGAGAACTATAGGGACACATGGAGTACTAGGAGAGAGGGCTAATAGGACACCTGAAGGGCTGGGGGGCTACTGAGACACATGGAGGGCTGTGGGGTAATGAGACACATGAAGGGGTTGGGGAGTAAAAAGGCACACGTTGAACACGACACACTACAGGGTATAACCACAGTCTCCCAATAAATGCTTAGCCACAGCGGCTACCATATACTGCACTCAACTATGGATGGTATACACTAAAGTGGTTTGCAAAACTTGAAGTCTCCTAAGGGAGCGGAGCAAGGCCCTCGCGTAGGATGTAAAGTAGATAAGCTAACTGTTATATTGAGATTGGAAAAGAAGACTAAGTGCTGATGCACAAAAATTAATGTACACCTTGACCCGTATATGTGGCTGACATACATACCCATGTAATGTGATCTCTATAATGTGGACCTTGTACTGTTTGTACATGTTACCCCCCCCTTTTTTCATTCTGTACCCCCAATGTCAAATGTTATGTTCTTCTGAAAAAACAATAAAAAACAGATATTAAAAAAAAAAAAAGACACACGGAGGTGTGTGGGGAGAAAGAGACAGACGGGTTGGAAAAGGGGAACAGGAGAGACACACAGAGGGAGTGGGGAAGGAGAGAATGAGACACACAGAGGGAGTGGGGAAGGAGAGAATGAGACACACAGAGGAGCTGTGGGGAAAGATACACATAGAGGTGCTGGGGCCGGGGCCGGGGAAAGAGACAAAGGGGCTGGGGCTGAGAGACACGTGAAAGGGGTTTGGTGGAGAAAGACAAACAAACTTCACTTGTGTCTCCTGCTCTCCCTGAAAGTCGGCTGGTGAGAGAAAGATGTGATATTAAAGGGACACTATAGTCACCAGAACTACTACAGTTGATGTAGTGGTTCTGGTGTCTATTGTCTGTTCCTGTAGGCTGAGCACTGTAAATGCTACCTTTTCAGAAAAAAGGCAATGTTTACATTGTTGCCTAGGCACATCTCTAGTGACAGTCACTCAGACGGCCACTAGAGATGCTTCCTAGTCCAGTGCTACACAGTGTGCAGCACCTATGTTTAGCATCTCCACGCACTGCATGGACGCTCCCCATAGAGATGCTTTGATGCAATGCATCTCTATGAGAAGATTCCGATTGGTGCGGTGATGCGCAGCATATTGCCAAACATGCGCAATAGCCCCCCAATGCTTTCCTATGCAAATTTAATTGGCGTTGACTGAAATCATCCAGTTGTCAGCCAAAATGAAGAGTACACTCTTATTACTTAAAACAAAAAACAAGATTTTTTTTACTGCTGTGCATTAGCATACAATTTCAGTCCAAATTACCAAACATGTCTTAATTTATCAAGGTAGTTGGACTGAAACATTGGACTGAAACAAATGCACGTCTGCATCTGCTTACAATAAATCTGATCTGCTTTATTTTGAAGCCCTATGAGTGCTATTTTTCATGTTTGAGTGATAGTTTTTAGTTTTAAGTGGACTGGGGTGCGTTCTGGGTTGCCCTCGGTGGCTACACCTGGCGTCACCGTCATAGCCTGTTTGAGGTTGGACCCCCGCGGTTTTGAGAGCTGTTGACCCACTGTGTCTAGGAGTGAGTCACTGAGGTTTGCGCTGCCCTGTGTCCTGTAGGGAGGCGTGAGGTGTGCATGGGCTGGGTGATACGCTATTGTTTGTGACATTTGTTATGTGTGAAGCACAGCTAGTATATATAGTCTGGGGGAAGTGGGGCCTGTGTGAGCGGTTGTGGTCCGACTATGTGATCTGCAGGTTGCAGAGTCGTGTGTGGACAGACCAGTAGTAGGCTCACGTAGGGAGGCTCCATGGAGTGTAGCGCCCCTGTACCTTGGGGCCAAAGGGGGGGGGGGTGTGCAATATCATGCACCGGAGCACAGAAACCCAATCTCTGGGTGTAACAATCATTTCCTAATGGTCTGGTGGGTAGGTTAAGGCAATTATCTTGCTTGAAATATGCCCAGCTGTCGGTATGTGGAGGCTAAATAAAAGTAAATCAGTAACATAGCATAACATAAAGTGTCTCGGAGTTAAAACAGAACTTTGTGGCGGTAGACTTGTGGTCAGGTCACGTTGCCTCGTTTCCCTCTGGGTGTGGGGACGTCTTTGTCCTCCGTGGGCGTCATTCGAGGGTGGATGGTGGCGGCTACAGGTTGGTCAGCTAGGCCCAGTGTGGCCAACAGGGCCGGGCCCTCCTTGGGATCTGAGGCCTTATAGTTTTGTCCTTCCTTAGAAACCCAGATGGTTTTTGGCGTTGCACTTTGGAATATTTTTAATAGGTTGTGTTTTCCAATTACTTCACAAAGCATACCAATTCCTAAAGAAGACACCCCAGGGTGTTTCAAAAGGCATATTTTAAACCTTAGCGTGGTATCATTTTTTCGCTAGCCTGTACGAAGTGTAGCGGTAATACACATTTTTTTTACTTTGAAATGTTTTTTTTTGTTTAGCTTTTAACAGCTTATTTTACTATTTTAAAAAGTTTCAAAGGTTTTTTTCACTTTTTATTTGTAACTTTTAACCCCTAACTAGCCTAACAGTAAATTCCCCAATCTCCCCACTAACTTCTACCCACCCTAGCTAAATAAATAAATGTTTTACAAATATTTAAGTAACTAACTAAATAAATGTAACCCCTGAGGAGTAAATAAAAAAAAAATTAATCCTCAGGGTTAAAAGAAAAATCAGATCGCAGTGAAATACCGTGATCTGCATTTTGATCACTGCAGACAGTGATCAAAGGGCGGGGAAGGGGTTAAATTGTATTTGAAAAAGTTGAGGGGGGTGGGATTTTATTACTAACACTTTTCTTTTACAGCCAGAGACAGATCAGCACCATCTGTCTCTCTGCACTTCACAGGAGCTACAGGGAAACAGATCGTGTTTCACTGCAGCACGTGTGATCACATGCGCTGTGAAAGTGAAACTGACCATAGTAGTGTGCCTCCGACACGGAGACACACTACAGGAACATTAAGCCCACGATTGCCGCAATCTGGGGTTAATATTAGTTTTTGGCGGAAATTTTCCGTCCAGCGTCCTTAAGGGGATTGCTGCAATGACGTAAAATTTCCGTCCAGCGTCCTTAAGGGGTTATGGGTGCTGGGACACTGCACCCAGACCACAACAATGAGCTGAAGTGGTCTGAGTGCCTATAGTGTCCCTGTAAAAATGTAATATTTAAAGTAATACAACAAAACCCTCTATTTTAAAATGGTAAAATTAGTTAAACAATACTTTTTTGGCGAACAGCTGGACTGAAGCTTGGGTAATGGTCAAGAAAACGGTTCACTCTATTAATCTGCAAGAAACTTACTACAAATTATTGTACAGCTGGTGTCTTGTGCTTTCTCATATTGTTAAGCTTGATAAAAATATTTCTGATAGGTGTTGGAGATGTAATCAGGATAAGGGTGCTTTGTACCACATATGGTTTTAAGCTTAAATACTCAAAATCTTAAATTATATATTTTAAGCAAAAATCTCCTTAAATTCTACTATGTGGTTATCTCATATGGAATATCTGAAGGGTAATAAAGCAAATTATCTCTTGGAAATTAACATTTTACTTGCCACCACAATCTGTATTGCAAGAGAGTGGCAAACATCTGATCTTCGTTCTTGGGCTGCTACTAATAATCAAATCTCATTTCAGGGGGAAATGGAACGTTGTTTCTTCTCGCATAATTAGTAAACTACTTTGTATAGTGAGATATGGACTCCTTGGTTTAAATTCATCAAAAACTAGGAATCCAAAATGCAGTAGTGCTTAAACCTTTGTTACATAACCGCCGTGGTCTAAGACCTCCAAAGATTGCTGATGTGTTTTGTCGAATGTTGGATGTATGTTGTTAATTTCTTAGTTGTTTTATATGGTGAAAGATACCTGTTGTATATAACTGAAATAGATTTTATTAGGGATCTCAAAAAAAAAGTATAAAACTTTTCCCCCTTTTTTGATCAATTGATGTCTGGAATTGTATGCTTTGTTAATGCTGCTGCTTTGTCTGTACTTTTCATATACTCAATAAAAATATTTGTGATAAAAAACAAAAAATCTTGCTGAAACAACTGATAAACATGCACCCATTTTATACTCATACATTACTATGGATGTTAAGATAAGAATAGACTTAACCTGCTCTCAAAGTTTTAGGGTAAGTTTAGTTTAAGGCACATCTTAAGCAAGACCGATTTCATACAGTCTGGCAGCCATAAGAGATAATGTACTTCCTTTTTGATAGTCCAGTAGGATTCTATTTCCTCCCATTGAGGTGGATAGGTGAGCTGAAACCATGTTGCCCACCATAGCCGCCCTATAATAGACACGGTTTTAAATTGACTGGGTGTTGAAGAAGTCTCGTAGCTACCCAAATCATTTTATTCTGCCAAGGAAATTGTGTGAATAGCTTTTGTAAACCAGATAATTAATTGTAGTTTGGGTAGGAGGCACATTTTTTTGCAGCTGTAGATTATAACCAGGGAGGGAATACACTTTACTTCGCATTAATTAAGTATCATTACAAATTCTTGCACTAATTTTGTATAATTATGATTCGAGACAAAACCTGCATTTAAGATTCGGGCAGATGGACTCTTATATAAGGCCCTTCCTGCCGCGGAAAACCAAACTGCCTCAAGACGGCCCCCAGAAACCCTCGATCGAGACGGTGAAAAGCTTTCTCTGCAACAAGAGATGCTAACAATCCCCTCAGAGGAGTTTGTCTTAGGCTATATAATAATTCCAGCACCTTCCTTTTAATCTCTGAGCCCTGCCTTCCTTTCACAAAACCCACTTGATCATCTTGAACAATTTCAGGAAGTATAGGGCCCAGCCAAGCCACATATATTTTTTGCCTCTACCTTTTAAACCCCTGCCCTTGTTATTCTCCCTATTGCCTCTCCCTATATAACATTGCCTCCTTGTGTCTGTTCCCAACTCACAATCCTCCCCTTTCCTCTCTCGAGTGTCAGCCCTATTCTCCCCCTTGTGCCTTTCGTCATTGCTCCAGCTTGTGTGTCTCCCCATCCCCTACTCTTCTCCCTATAATAAAATAAATGATTTACATATTAATTACAAACTAATTGTATTAAAATAAATGCTCGTTTTCTTGATGTGAGTCCATTTGGTCTGATTAACCCGTGGTGTTGGATTTCCACATATTTCTTAACAGAAGGATTGGTTGACCCTGCAAATCCAAAATCACCTATAAAAAAAAAATATAATGCAATTATTTAAATGCATATTTGAAATTTCAGCGCTTAGTGAATAATCCCCCTATTAGTAAAGAGGGTCTTTTGAAATAAGAAACAGTGAAAAAATATATGTAACACTGTAAACCATATAAAACTATAAATAAGGAAGGAATAAGTTAACAGACAAACAAGAATAAAAATTCTAGTGGAAATAAACCAACTAATATAAAATCCAGAATCAAAAGTGGAAAAATACCACTCCAAAAAATCCAAAGTACGGTAAAAAGGAAGATGTAAGTCCTGCACCAAAATCCTAATGTATAATAGAAAGTAGGGGTCCAGATATGCGAAAATACCTTAGATAAAAGGGAAACAGAAACGGTATATAGTGTAAAACCGTAACACAATTTATTCAAGTATAAAATCCCCCCCCTACATAAATACTCTTACACGAGAAAAAGAGATACTCATCGTGTTGCAGACTGCTTTTTTGTCCAGTAGTTAGTTCAAGTCAAGCTGTGAATCCTCCAAGAAGACAGGAACTGCCCGGTGCACTCGGGAAAAAAAAATGTCTTAGTTGTTGGTCGGGGAAACAGCGGACTTGCGGCAAATGCGGCTCAAGTGGGTAGCCGATGGAACAGAGAGTGCTGCAGATGAAGTCCCAGTAGACACCTGATCAACGCGTTTCGCCCCTACTACGGGGGCTTTTTCAAGATAGGTGTCTCATGCCTAGCTTGGCAGTTATATACCTTTGCCGGGCAAAATTCCATTTAAAACTTAAAGGTGTAGCTACAAGCAAATAAAAACTTTATCAACCAACAAAAGCATGTCATATTCTTTAAAAGGCTGTAACTTGAATTATACAAATCACTGAAATGGGAGTGCATGTGCACCTAAACCACGAAGTCTAAAGTGTATCTAAACATACTTAGGAAAATAAAGCACTCAGAGAGCTCAGTGCCAACAAGGACATCACTATAAAGCCAGCAGACAAGGGGGGGGGAATCGTGGTCCTAAATACCGAGGATTACAATAGAGAATGTAAGAGAATTTTGGATGATTCCCTCACGTATAAGCAAATAAGAGGAGACCCCACGTCTGACACTAAAAAACATCTGTTCAGTATATTGGAGAGAGGTAGTTATCTGAATATATTGGATAAAAAAGAACTGGAATTTGTTATGGTGATTCATCCCAAAAAAACAGTATTTTATCAACTACCAAAAATTCATAAGAGCCTCGAAAAGCCCCCAGGGAGACCTATTATTTCTGGGATAGGGTCGTTAACGTGCAACCTATCCCAGTATATAGATGTCATATTGCAACCGTTTGTGAAAAAGGCCAAATCATATCTAAAAGATAGTGGGGATCTGCTCACTAATATTGAAAGCCTACAATGGGAGCAGAATTATATTATGGTTACATGTGACGTCACGTCACTGTATACTGTTATCAGACACGATCAGGGATTAAAAGCAGTGAGAAAAATCTTATACGAGGACCCCACCATGTTGGTGGAACAAGTAGAATTCTTGATAGAATGTATTGATTTTATACTCAACAATAATTTCTTTTGGCACGGTAATGACATCTATTTGCAGATCAATGGTACCGCTATGGGGACCAGGTTCGCCCCGAGCTATGCGAACATCTTCATGGCATACTGGGAAAACTTGTCCATCTGGCAAGGACACCAGTGGGGGGCGAACCTGGTCTTCTATAGACGGTACATTGATGACTGTTTCTTCGTCTGGAGAGGGGGGAAACAGAACTATTAGAGTTCCTGGCATACATTAACAGGAACGAATACAACTTATCCTTTACGTATAAGTACAGTTCCAGCAGTATTGACTTCCTGGACCTGGTCCTTTATACGGATCAACAAAATACCCTCAAGTCGAAAACCTTCTTCAAGACTGTAGACGTCAACAGTTACATTCTAACGTCCAGCTGCCACTATCCAACCTGGCTCTCAGGCGTCCCTTTTGGACAATTCTTAAGGGTCAAGAAAAATTGTTCTGACCCGGAAGTATGCAACCAACAACTGCAAAAAGTGAAACATCAGTTCATAGAAAAAAGATATGACGAGAAAGCACTGGATACAGCCCTGGAAAAAGTGATGAATATAGAACGTGAAAACATCCTACATAAGAAACGAAAAAGTGCAGAGTCCAACAAGAACAACGAAGATCTATGTCCCCTGGTCTTTAATTATAGTGCCCAGGCGTATAAGATCAAAAACAGCATACAGAAACATTGGCACCTACTTCGCCAAGACGCAGCTTTGGCTACACTTTTACCAGCCAAACCCAGAGTCATCTTTAGGGGGGCTCCCACGTTACGAAATAGTTTGGTTCACAGCTATAGTAAACCACCTAGACCCCACCATTTTTTAAATGGTCAAAAGGGGTACTACAAATGCGGCAGTTGCCACATATGCAAAACAAGCACAATAGGAAAAAACTGCACTACTTTTCAGTCCTCAACAACTAAACAAATATTCCAGATTAAGAACTGTATCACGTGTAATACAAAACAGGTTATATATAAGTTGGAGTGCCCGTGTGGCCTCCAATATATAGGTCAAACCAAAAGAACATTAAAAACTAGGCTCAGGGAACATGTGTATAATATAAAAAGAGGGTTTGACAAACATACACTCTCTAATCATTTTAATACACATCACAACCGTGATCCCACACTCCTATCCTATTGTGGCATAGAAAAACTAGAGGTGCCATGGAGGGGAGGAGAGCTGAGTAAGATACTAACCTATCGAGAAATGTTCTGGATCTACAATTTAAAGACCCTTGTCCCCTGGGGCCTAAATGCAGAGCTGGAATTAATGAACATATTATAGTAATCTGTACATCACTATTTGAATGTTTTCTATGATTTTGGTCCTTGAAGGGTTTAGGAGATACACCCCTACCGGAGTCGGGATCAGAATATGACCTAATAGATACTGTCGCTACTGTCTTTACTATACTTACCCACAGGTCCTAATCAGGAATCAATTTTTAAAATTTATAAATTTATAAATTTATATATTTATTTTTATTTCATTTTATTATTTTATTTTTTATTTATTATTTATTTATTTATTTTTTTTTATTTTTTTTTTTTATTTTTTTTTATTTCATTCATTTTTTTCATCTCTATTTTATGTATGTATCATCATTTCTTCATTTGGTTCAATGCTTGATAGGACACTCTATAATGTTGGTATTATTGGAGCGATATAAGACATATACATTATCTATACAGAAAAATGTACTAAGATGTTGTTACATTGGGAATAAGGCACACAAAAGTTATATGTGTATTTTTTCCTAAGTATGTTTAGATACACTTTAGACTTCGTGGTTTAGGTGCACATGCACTCCCATTTCAGTGATTTGTATAATTCAAGTTACAGCCTTTTAAAGAATATGACATGCTTTTGTTGGTTGATAAAGTTTTTATTTGCTTGTAGCTACACCTTTAAGTTTTAAATGGAATTTTGCCCGGCAAAGGTATATAACTGCCAAGCTAGGCATGAGACACCTATCTTGAAAAAGCCCCCGTAGTAGGGGCGAAACGCGTTGATCAGGTGTCTACTGGGACTTCATCTGCAGCACTCTCTGTTCCATCGGCTACCCACTTGAGCCGCATTTGCCGCAAGTCCGCTGTTTCCCCGACCAACAACTAAGACATTTTTTTTCCCGAGTGCACCGGGCAGTTCCTGTCTTCTTGGAGGATTCACAGCTTGACTTGAACTAACTACTGGACAAAAAAGCAGTCTGCAACACGATGAGTATCTCTTTTTCTCGTGTAAGAGTATTTATGTAGGGGGGGGATTTTATACTTGAATAAATTGTGTTACGGTTTTACACTATATACCGTTTCTGTTTCCCTTTTATCTAAGGTATTTTCGCATATCTGGACCCCTACTTTCTATTATACATTAGGATTTTGGTGCAGGACTTACATCTTCCTTTTTACCGTACTTTGGATTTTTTGGAGTGGTATTTTTCCACTTTTGATTCTGGATTTTATATTAGTTGGTTTATTTCCACTAGAATTTTTATTCTTGTTTGTCTGTTAACTTATTCCTTCCTTATTTATAGTTTTATATGGTTTACAGTGTTACATATATTTTTTCACTGTTTCTTATTTCAAAAGACCCTCTTTACTAATAGGGGGATTATTCACTAAGCGCTGAAATTTCAAATATGCATGTCTTTTAGAAATTGGGAATTTCTTCTGTTTTAGCAGCTTATCCATCTATATTGGTATTTATTTATATACTGTCTAGATTTCTTTCGGCTGATATAGCCATTTATCCAGTACTAGCGCTCTCTGTTTCTTGTCAATTATTTAAATGTTTCAAAATTCCTCAGTTCCTCATTTACATATGTATGATTATGTAAATAATTCACACACACACACACAAATAAATAAATATATATATATATATATATATATATATATATATAAACTTAAGAAAATCTACCTTGTTACATTATTGCCCCTGAACCATTCTTGTTGAAACTTAAGCACCAGCTTCAATAACATGTGTCATCAAACTGTGAAATGGTAATATTATGGTAATTCTAACTCATTTGGGATTTTTTTCCCTCATTACGATCCAGTTTTCTTTCCAGATTTCTGGCTTTTTTATAATTAGTTGCTGTTAAAAGAAAAGACATTAGAGGTTGCATTAAACATTTTTGTCAAGTGGAGCAAAAACTGAGGCAAATTAACCCCTACTGTGTGTCAGTATATGTTTTGAAAGGGTTGGAATTTCAGCGAGATTCAATCTTTATGAAATACATACATGTTTCATATGGCTGTGCTAGAGCTGTTTTAGGTAAAAAAACATCATATAACATATTTAACAATGTAAACATGGTTGTATGTGTGTATCGAGAGGTTATGGGTTTGAAAGTGGGGTAGGGACCATCTTACCATTAGTGCCTCTTGGGAGACGGGCCAGCAAACAACGTTCCTCCCTCCCACCAACTCTCTTTTCTGTTTGTTATTTTCTATGTCACAGCTAGCGGGGGTCGTGTCCTTGCCAGTAGGTGTTGGGGAGCTATCACATGATATGTCAGGAGATGGACAAGGAGGGGCTCAACTGCCCCTGCTCTGTAGGGTAAACTTTTCAGTTACCGAAAAGCTAGAAGCCGGCTGGTGATAAGCATTAAAAGGAAAAGGGAATTTGGTTTGGGCGAGGGGGGAGGCGAGAACACAGTAGGCACGTTGTCTCGTTCATTAGCAAGGACGTTTATGTAAAGTCTGTAGGGCCTAGGTGTTAATTTATATGTGAAGTTATGGATTATTTATGTATTATCTCTGGTTATAATAAAATGATAACGTTAATACACCCTGTTCCAAATTATTATGCAAATTATATATATATTTATTTTTTAATTCTTTATTTTTGAATTTTGAATGATGTACGTTTTTGTGGTCGGGGTACAGAAAGAAAGTAGGGAATTAGAGTTTGTGGTACAGGTTTGCATTACATTGGACTGTTTTTCATAGTATTCTAACTTTCCACGTGCAAGTGGAAGTTGTTCGTCAGTAGTTTTAGCATACATACATAGCAAGTATATATTTTCTACGCTCATGTCAACATGTATTTTCCTTTCTTCTTGGGTATGGGGTGGGGTACAGAAGTAAGAGGGGTGGGGTAGGGGTACCTTCCATTTTGCGGTGTGTTATATACATTTTAAGGTGTATTGTGTGACTCGTTCCTGTCTCGCGTTCTATTTGCCGTGTACCTCTCGAATGTGGGCTTTGATAGTTGGGTTAATTGCATGTTTGGTGTCTTTTCTGTTTGAGGTAGTAGGGTGAATGGGAGTAAGGGGCGGGGGTCGGTATGTGTCGTCTTAGGTTTTCTTCCTGGCGTGGTTTTCCGTGTAGTGTGCTTTTCTTGTTCTGAGAGTGTTTTTTGCTTATGTCGTGGTCCATGTGTGGGTATGAGTGTTGTCTTAAGGTTGTTCCTTAGTTGGGTGGGTGTCTTTGGTCTTAGATGTTTGCATTTCTAGTAGTTTTTGCATGGTCTTGATGTTGGAAAGCAGTGTGGGTTTGGGAGGGAAAAAAGGGGGAGGAGAAGGGTGGCCATTCTGGTAGGTGGGGTGCCCCATTGGGGGGAGGGTGGCGGGGTTCGTGTGCCCCAGTTCGAAGTGTCTTGAGTGTGTGGCTTGCTCAGTGTGTGCTGGCGAGGGTCGGGAATTCGTAAAACCATGGGTCCCATATTTTATGGACGTGTTTGGTGGTGTCATGCACTATTGCGGACAATTCGTCCATTTTAATTGCATGCAAATTATATTTAAGTGTCACAAAGATTAAATATTTCGTTTTTCAGTTTAACTCATGGATGGCATTGTGTCTGAGGGCTCTTTTGAGCACTGAAAACAATCTCGGACACCTGTGATAATTAGATTGCCAGGTGAGCCCAATTTAAGGAAAAACTACTAAAGGAGGGTGTTCCAGATTATTAAAGGACCACTATAGGCTCCCAAACCATTTTAGCTTAATGAAGTGGTCTGGGTGCCAGGTCCATCTAGGATTAACCCTACCTGCTGTAAACATAGCAGTTTCAGAGAAACTGCTATATTTACATAGGGGTTAATCCAGCCTCTAGTGGCTGTCTCATTGACAGCCGCTAGAGGCGCTTCCGCACTTCTCACTGTGATTGTCACAGTGAGAAGATGCCAGCGTCCATAGGAAAGCATTGAGAATGCTTTCCTATGGTCTGGCTGAATGCGCGTGCAGCTCTTGCCGCGCATGCGCATTCAGCCGATGATCTCAGAAGAGGGGGGACAGTCCCTAGCGTCGAGGGAGCCCAGCGCTGGAGAAAGGTGAGTGTTTGACCCCCTTCCTCCCCATTCAGCCCGGCGGGAGTGGGAGCCTGAGGGTGGGGGCACCCTCGGGGCACTATAGTGCCAGGAAAATGAGTTTGTTTTCCTTGCACTATAGTGGTCCTTTAAGCAGAGCACCATTTTCATGCAATATGGGGAAGCAAAAGGATCTCTGCTGCCGAAAAGAGTGAAATAGTTCAATGCCTTGGACGAGGTATGAAAACATTAGATGTTTCACGAAAACTTAAGCGTGATCATCGCACTATTAAGAGATTTGTGGCTGATTCAGAACACAGACGGGGTCGTGCAGATAAAGACACATTGAGGATTTCTGCCAGATCCATGCATTGGGAGCAGCTAGAGAGCAGCTGCTAAAATACCATTACATAGCAGCAAACAGATATTTGAATCTGCTGGTGCCTCTGGAGTCCCACGGTCATCAAGGTGGAGAGTCCTCCAGAGTCTTGCAACTGTGCATAAACCTTCTATTCGGCCACCACTAACCAATGCTCACAAGCAAAAACGGCTTCATTGTGCAGAAAAATACATGAAGACTAATTTTCAAACAGTCCTGTTCACTGATGAGTGCCGTGCAACCCTGGATGGTCCAGATGGATGGAGTAGTGGATGGTTGGTGGACGGCCACCCTGTTCCAACAAGGCTGCAACGTCAGCAAGGCGGTGGTGGAGTCATGTTTTGGGCCGGAATCATGGGAAGAGAGCTTGTCGGCCCCTTTAGGGTCCCTGAAGGTATAAAGATGACCTCTGCAAAGTATGTGGAGTTTCTGACTGACCACTTTCTTCCCTGGTACAGAAGGAAGAACTATGCTTTCCGTAATAAAATCTCATGCTGCAAAGAATACCTCTGCATCAATGGCTGCTATGGGGATATAAGGAGAAAAAGCCATGGTGGGGCCTCCATCCTCCCCTGACCTCAATCCTATTGAGAACCTTTGGAGCATCCTCAAGCAAATGATCTATGAGGGTGGGAGGCAGTTTACATCCAAACAAAAGCTCTGGGACCCTATTCTGACATCTTGCAAACAAATTAAGCAGAAACTGTCCAAAAACTCACAAGTTCAATGGATGCAAGACTTGTGAAGCTCCTATCAAATAAGGGGTCCTATGTTAAAATGTAACGTGACCTGTTAAAATGTTTAAAACGTTAAAATGTTGTTATAAGTTTGATTGAAATAACTTTTGAGTTCAGTAAATCTGCTGCAAACACAACAAATGTAGATTTTCAGTTCTTTACAACCTATGAAGTGTTTTGAAAATTACTGTGCGTAATAATTTGGAACAGTGCATTGTAAGTTTTTTATGTTTTAAAAAAAATACTGTTATCAGTAGGAGGCTTGTTCAATAGAATTTGAATTGTACTCTTCATACTTGATAACATGAGAATTATGCTGACTGTTATTTACACCAAATATTTAGGTAAATGAGAAAAATATAATTTGCATAATAATTTGGAACAGGGTGTAAAGGTTGGGTGAGTCCTACAGTCTAATGTTTAATAAATGCTATGGCCTGTTTCATCCAAATTCGGTGTCTGACGTTATTGGGGAATATTTGCGGTAGGCTATGTTATTCTTATTTGCATCAAATTCTCCCCTACGTCCATACATAAGTAAAACCCTCCAGTATGTAGACTAAGACGGTAGATTGGAAGAAGCATATCTATCCGGAATAGTGAATGAAACAATTTTTTTTAGTTTTTTTTTTTATTTAAGATTTTTATTGTGCATATGGAATATAGAACAATACAATGTGTCACATTATGCATTTTCATAGAATGAGCACGTTACAATAGATGACATAGTAATTGATTTCACAATATGCATTTTCGTAGAATGAATACATTACAGTAGACGACACAGTAGTTAAAATTAGTAGTTGGTTTCCAAACAAAGTAGGTGAGTAAGCTTATTGCTAAACTGTTATGGCAAGGTAGTTACTCAATGGATAGTCAGGTTGGTCGAGTATAAACCTAGAACAATACTCATAATTCAACCAAGTAGAATTAACAAGAATTAACATAACTAAGAGGAGAAGCGTAGCTGTTGCAGTGTTGCTAGTTAAAGCAGGGATTAAATAGGAAATTCAATGAAGTCGTATGGACACGAACAGTGGGTAGTTTCGAGCATTATATTGAAAGTGTATGTAGTCTTGATGAGCTAGTAGATTGATGAGTGATTGTATTTAGAGTGGGCATTAGGATGGTGGATAACATGGGTTACGTGGGGGGGGGGGGGGGGAGAGGGGGGTTAGATGTCAGGAAGTGAAGCCAAGGCTATAATACAAGGCTATAATACAAAACTAAACAAATATAGAACTGAGCATAGAACAATTGAAAACGCAATGTTACCTAATTAGAAGATACAGACACACTGCTAGAGGTGGGCTGTGAGGCTAGATCCAAGAATTTGGGTGGATGTGGAGTTGGCATTTCTGAGCTCCCTGCCTTGACTTTCTTTCTAACAGGATTATTCTCCAAAGTGAGCATTCAAAGTGAATTTAAAGAGAATTGCAAATTTAAGGCCAAAGTAGCCACACTGAAGAAAGTTTTTTTTCCAATTTGATTATTTTTACCTTAACGTTGAAAATCACTTTCAGTTCTCCCTTTAGTAATAGCTCTGTAAGAGCTCTATTAAGTAAAGTCTGAATGGCCCCTAGTGAACAGTTTGAAACCATCCAGCTGCGTACAAGGTAATTCATATTGTAAAATCCAGACATGTCTCACACCTACCACATGGGAGGAGGCTGGGGAAAAATATTTAGTGCCCCCTCACCATTTGTATTTAGAGACCCTCCTGCAGCAGTGGAGTGTAGAGGGTGGGAGGCCATATGCTTTGTCATCAGCGGCGTACATACCGCGGTCGCAGGGGTCGCAGCTGCGACCGGGCCCGCCACTCGAGGGGGCCCGGCCGCCCTGCAGACCCTGTGACCGGGTATCCGCCGCCATCATCTTCTGTGGCCCCGACCCACGCGGCCGCCGTCCAAGGGGTCCATCGGGTGGCCATGCTGTCAGGGCCACCCGATGGATGTGGATTGTCAGGGGGCCAGGTCAGTGCTGGGCGCTTTAACAGCGCGACCAGGCCCCCTGTGATGACATCACAAGCTGGGAGGAAGTGACCGCATGTCACTCCTCCCAGCTAACACTGAGAGCCGCGCAGGAGGAAGCATCCACCTGAGCCACCACTGGACCCCAGGAAAAGTCACCCTCCTGCACCTTAAAGGTAGGAAACAGGAGGGTGACTTAAACATTTTGTGTGTGTGTGTTTGTATGTATGTGTGTCTGTCTGTATGTATGTGTGTCTATCTGTTTGTATGTATGTCTTTGTATGTATGTGTGTGTGCCTGTGTGTATGTATGTGTGTCTGTCTGTTTGTGTGTCTGCCTGTATGTGTGTGTGCTTGTCTGTTTGTATGTATGTATGTGCATCTTGTGTGTGTGTGTCTCTCTGTATGTGTGTCTGTCTGTATGTGTCTGCCTGTGTGTATGTGTGCCTGTCTGTTTTTTTATGTATGTGTCTTTGTATGTGTGTGTCTGTCTGTCTGTATGTGTCCCTGTCTGTTTGTATGTATGTGTCTGTGTGTCGGTCTGTATGTGTCTGTGTGTGTATCTATGTATGTGTGTGTGTGTCTGGCAGGGGGGGGGGGTGGGGGGAGGGCACAGATCATTTTCGCACCAGGGACCCAATGGTTAGTGTGTACGCCACTGTTTGTCCTGTTTTATTATAAAGCCCCCTGTCACTGGCAATGTGTGGGGGCAGGTGGAGCCAGGGCCGGTCTTAAGCCTTTAGGCGCCCTGTGCGAAAAATCTTCACAGCGCCCCCTCCCTCCCCACCCCCTGTCTTCCATGTATTGTGTGTGTGTATAGGAGTGTAGTGATTGTATAGGGGGTTTATTAAATTAAAAATGATTTAAATACAAATATTCCTTTCTCCTTTCCTGTTGTTACCTAGTTGAGAGAGGGGCATGCTGATCTAAATCGGGTCTGCCCCTCCACTGGGTACAGACCATGCGTAACTGTCTCGCAAGCTCAGGGACTTGCAGTGTCCTGTGGTAATCTGCGGCAGCACTCTGATTATCCCGAGCTAGGAAGACAGCTACAGCCGACAGAAGTGCAGGCCAGAAGTGCCAGCCTGCCTCCCTTATATTACAGAGGAGCAGACTAAATATGTCACATAATACTATGAATGATTTTGCTTTGGAGCTCTGGATTATACTTATTTACCTTGACCTCTTTGGAATAAAAATTTGTAGTAATGTGCTGCTTCTCCATTTATCACAGAGCTCCACAACAATAAAACTCCCAGTAATGTGGAGCTCTGTGACAAGATCATACACTACACAACAATACAACTCTAAATAATGTGTCTATTAGTGCATCCCTAACTATAAAACACAGAGTAATGTGCTCCACTGCAATACATCTCACTATAATATGATGTTATGTTTGTGTTGTCTGTGTATGTGAGAGGTGTGATGACTATTTGTGATATGTATGCTATGTGTTGGCTGTGTGTGATATTTGTAATGGGTGTATTAACTGTGTGATATGCGTGTATTGGTTGTATGTGATATTTGTGCTGGGTTTATTGGCTGTGTGTGATGGGTATTTAATTCAGATAAAAATATGCATTTAGGACTATGTGTGAATGCAGGTGTATATTTTTGCAGAGTTATGTGCACACAGTCCCACAGTCAGATGCACACAATTATACATATACAATGTCAAATCCACCACATGCACACAGTCGCAGGCAAATAGTCACAGGATCAGGCAGAAACACAGGTACAGGCAGTCACACACATACACAGTTACAGGCAGATAAACACTCACACACAATTACAGGCAGACAGTCACACACACAGGTACAGACAGACAGTAACATACATTTAGCCACTCATTCAGTCTTACACACACACACTTACATGCAGACAGACAGACACACACACACACAGGCAGGGAGTCACATACAGACAGCCACACACAGGCAGACAGTAGACCGAAATTTTCGGCCAAAAATGGGCCTATCATGTTTTGGCCGAAAACGGGTCAAATTTGCTGAAATTAAAAAAAAGAAATGTAACTATGTAAAAACAAAAAAATTTTTTTTTTAGAATTTTCATTTTTGTAGTGCATAGATTAACAGACATGCTTGCATTAACAATTCAGATAATTATATATCACAATGAAAAATAGTAATGATTACATGAAAAGTCAAGAATACTGCACTTGGAACAAGTGAGGTGAAAGAACACTAGAACACTGTGGGACAGGGTAGGGGGGAGAACACTATGGGACAGGGGAGGTGGAAAGAACACTGGGACAGGGGAGGGGGTGAAGAACACTATGGGACATAGGATGGGGGAAAGAACACTGGGACAGGGGAGGGGAGAAAAGAACACTATGGGACAAGGGAGGGGAGAAAATAACACTATGGGACAGGGGAAGGGGGAGAAAAGATCACTATTGGACAGGGGAGGGGGGAACACTATGGGACTGGGGAGGAGGGGGGAAGAACACTATGTGACAGGGAGGTGGTGAAGAACACCATGGGACAGAGGATGGGGTGAAAGAACACTATGGGACAGGGGAGGGGGGAACACTATAGGACTGGGGAGGAGCGGGGGAAGAGCACTAAAAAAGAGGGAGGGCAGAGGAACACTAGAGGGCGGAGAGAGGAATATTAAGCGGGGGGGACCACTAAATACAAGGGAGAAGGGAAGTGTTTCATATTAGATTAATTAAATTCATTAATAAGTTTAATATTATTAAAATTATAGGAAAAACATTTTTTTTACATTATTTGGGGAAAAAAAGGATTTTTCGGTTTCGGTTTTCGGCCAAGGGCATCCCGAATTTTCAGTTTTGGTTTCGGCCCGGAATTTTCATTTCAGTGCATCCCTAAAACACACTCCTGCATTCAAACTCCCAAAAAAATATACAAGCACACCCCTTCACTCAAATACTTCACGCAAATGTACATCTGCATTAAAAAGTGAACATTACATTCAAACACACCCCTGCAATCAAACTCAAACATTAGGGAGCGGGGCCTAACAAGCATGGCCGACGGAAGTGTGTGAGATGAGCTCCTCACACAAAACGAGACTTACACGGCTTAAATGGAGGTATAACCCCTAAAATCAAAACCAACGAAATAACACACTATACAAAACCTTTGGGGAACCCTCCCAAGCGACCTTGGAGACTCATCCCGCATCCTGACGCCGAAACCAGATTCTGCATGACGGATCCCAAGGGAGAGGGAAACGGCCGATCCTCCACCCGGGAGCTGCCAGACCACTACTACAGACCCGTTCCCCCCCTCTTTGGACCGGCGGGGGTCATCCCAGTACCAACTGGAGGACAGGCAGCTAAGTTCACCTCAGAAATGCATACCGTCTCCTCTTGCCCCAGGGCCACGACCAAGATGGCGGCCAGAGCGGAGAAACTCGGTACAACAGACTGGGAAGCCAACTTCAAAACCAAATTTGACCTGGTGTGCCATTCTGGCGCCGGATCGAAGCCCGTGCTAAGCAGACGCAGCCACCCATCACTCGGACTTTAAAGACCCTGACAGAAGCCTTCTCAACACACCGATAAGCCCAGCCACAGGCCAAGGACACTCAGCATGCAGACCGCGCAAACCTGTGCAAGGCTGGAAACAAATGCTGATAAGAGCAACGAAGCGACTACCTGAACCGGGAAAACACTCGGAAGGAATACGGGAGACTATCACTACCAAACGAGGCAGACAAAGACCCACTCCGCGACCCTGGCTGAAAGCCCCTCACGCATCCAGCTACCAGCGGGCTCGACCACAACAGCCGTGGACGGCATGTTGCCTCCCCTTGTGTGGAGCCCAAACCCCTCCACAGGCATTTTATCAGGCATACCCCAGAGTGGCATAGTCCCGCACCCTGCTCCCCGACCCTTGCTGTCACGGAAGTGTAGGTCCAGTTTCGGGAACCCCAGACCGGAGGGTCCCTCACAGAACGCCAGCAGGACTCTGGCAATTATGCCCCGGCAGCCTCACACCGTGGGGCATCGGCTAAACAGCCAACAGACATTAACCCAACTTACCTCACACCCTCTTACATCTCCACCCCATGACCCATGAGAGACAGAACTGGTAGTGCAGGGCCATAGACACAACACAAAAACACAAGTCCTCTCAATATGCTCCTACATAGCCACACCACTTGCAGCTGAGACCCGGTCAGTGCAACACTGCACCCACACCTAAGCTTTAAAATGTCTGGACCTACCAACCTTGACTAACCTAGCAGGTATCACACACGTAGGGCTTAGACTCACACCAACATCACGGACGATTGACAAAGCTTGTACTCCACAAAACGCTCCATATACTACTCGAGCCTGAAATGTGAATCTTGCTATTCTTCCTGCTCACCGCATGTACAGTCCATACATGACAACGCTCACATAAACGCAGGCCACCCAGAGGCCATGAACGCGACTCACTTAAGCGGACCCCCAACTTGAATGTGTAGAGGGTCATCTGCACTGCCCTATACTAACAACGCCACCAGAAATCTACTCTTGACGCACCCTCCAGCTCATAGCAGCCTGTCCTCCCATTACCCAACATGACACACAGCAATCAACCTATCTATTTGACTAATACCCGCACGTTAAGTTTTAACTACATGTAAAATGAGCAGACCCACAGTCACAATGTTTTCAATGTTATCATATGCTCTAACTACTTGTAAAAAACGTTCTCATGCATGCTTATGCTGTTGTGGCAAGGCTTGCCTGTAATGTTCTTTGTGCACAACAAAAATAAAGAATATCTAAAAAAAAAAAAAAAAAAAAGGGAACATTACTGTGGCAAATCCAGCCACTGTTCATTGTCCTTTATGTATATGTAATGTTATGCATACGTGTATACACCTTTAAGAACCAAGCGTATGTATTCTGTGTAACATGGTTCAAGGAAATCCTAGCGTTCATATGCTGCCGGCATACGAAAACCGCCAGCATTCATGTAATCGTTTCACGAACGGTGAATTTCAACACCCTTCGTGAAACGAACAAACTACCAAATGGAGACCACACACAGGAGGTCGTGTGGCGCCCATTAAGGATTGCAACATTGTTGCAATCGGCAGTTAAGAGGATTCAGGGTGGCCGTCGTTCGGCTACCGACCACGCGGCGGTCGGCCATCTTGGATCCTTTGTTAAGTTCATCGGTATTTGGTCGTCGAGCGCCTGAAACTAAAATCGGCTACTCGATGGCACGAATACCGCTGGACTTCCAAGCCGTTCGGGAGCCCCGGTCCTTCGGTAATGTGTTTCTATATAGTCATTCGGTAGTTTGAAGGTAACTTAGAAATAATGTGTATTTCGTGCGGCGTTCGGTTATTTAAGCTGGGATCTAAGCGGTACTTTCACGAAACGTGCGCTCAGACCCCAGCTATCTACCGAATGTTCATTCGTTTAAATCAGACGAATATTGTATAAGTTATAGATTTTTGTGTGAAATATTGGTTCTGCTGCACGAGGGGGTAATCCACTTAACTGTTTATTCTGGTGGGAGTGTCCCTCTCGTGCAGCAGTGTATTATGGGAGAAATGTCCAGGTTGCTAAGTTCCCCATGTAGTCCCCTACTGTACAACCCCTGCAATGTCAGTAGGGAAACCCCTTGCATGGGGAATTGCATAAATACTGTGACCTGTGAATAAAGCACTCAGTTGACTCCCAGCCTATGTTTCGTCTAGTTCTTGGGAGGGAAGGATTCTTATTACGCTACCTGGAATATTGTATGCTGTACCTGCCTATGCTGATTATTGCCTGTGTTCCTGTCTACCAGCGGAGATCTTGTGGATTATACTGCCCCTCCGCTACAATTGGTGGCAAGCAACAGGATTTCAACTACCCAGCAAAGCAGCGTTCGGCAGAATCCTAACGAACAGAGAAAAGAAACCAACAATTCGTGAGTTTATTCATTCGGTGGAAACCGGAACCCGGGAACACGGGGAAACTCACGAACGGCCGTTAAATGAACACGGAAGTACCCAGTCGGGTTGCCCGTCGATCCATTACAAGTACATTCAGACACACCCCTGCAATCAAACTCAAACATTGCCCTGTCTTAAAACGCAAACTACATACAAGCACCCCTTCAAACACCAATACTGTACATTACACTACAGTGACAATAAATGCCACAGTGCTGTACAGATATACAACATAGAAATTTTGACTTAGGGTGCCTTGAAAAACTATTGAAATATTAAGGGCGACTTGAATATAAAAAGTTTGGGAACCACTGATTTAACTGATTTGGGGAAATCCTTAGTCTGCCTGTTCTCCTTTTTCATGTCTTACATGGGTGATGGTAGAACAGGAGCCACTAATCAGTACAATCCTCCCGGATTTGAGACAGCTGGGAGGCACACTCCATAAAAATATATCAATGGTTCACACCACACAAACACATCCTGCATCCACGTGCAGATACACCTTACATACGTATATCCTATTATCACACACGCCCCACAGAAAAGCTCACATTCTTTCCCAAACACACACTCCACACAAAACCAACTCTGCAAGCTAGGAACATGATAACAAAATACAAAAATGTTCACAATTTGTTGCTTCCTATTTAGCAGGGACATATGGGCCCAAATCCATTTCTCCCACTTTTGTATCCTAATGTCCACCGTTTTTGGACAAGGTCAATATTCTCAGTGTGTCTAAATTTGTACCAGAACTCCACAGCAAATTCGTTCAGAGTAATTTGTCTTTAAATAACAATGTGTTTAGAAACCACACTGTGTTTATAACATACATTGTTCTTCCTCTAAATTACATTTTAATTGCATTAAATGTTCATAGTAAGTCATCTACAATTTCTCAAGACAGCCACACTCCTGAACACCCCACTATCACCTCTGATGTGTCCCTCTTTGTCTATTTGAAATTCTCACCGTGATTGTCACAGTAAGAAGCGCGGAAGCGCCTCTAGCAGCTGTCAATGAGACAGCCACTAGAGGCTGGATTAACCCTAATGTAAACATAGCAGTTTCTCTGAAACTGCTATGTTTACAGCTGCAGGGTTAACCCTAGATGGACCTGGAACCCAGACCACTTCATTGAGCTGAAGTGGTCTGGGTGCCTAAAGTGGTCCTTTAACAGACGATAAGTTGAAGTTTAGTAGATTTTGATACCCAATGGCTCCTGTGTTAAAAGCACAAGTCTTTACAGAACACACTTTGCACATCATTTGATTGTATAAAAAGGATACAAGCCAGTACCAATGCTAGACTAAAGATAGATAGTCCCATTCTAAGAAGGCACACGGTATTACTGTTCCAACTAGGACTTTTTCGATATCCCATTAATGAGAGGGAAAAGGAATACATCACACCAAATATGTATGTCAATGCTCCTCCAACATGATGAATCACTGGGTGTGTATACTCCTGGAAAACAAAATATAAGTTAGATCAGGGCTTGACAATTTTGCTTGGAAATTAGAAGCCAGCTAAAAAGGTTTTTCAACGCCCAAAGTACCAATCTTAAAGGGACACTACAGTCACCAGAACTACTACAGCTTATTGTAGTCGTTCTGAAGTCTATAGCCTACCCCTACATGCTTTTCAATGTAAACACTGCCTTTTCACTGTTTACATTGCAGCCTAGTAACACCTCTAGCGACAATCAATCAGCTGGACTCTAGAGGTGCATCTTGGGTTAGTATGAAGATGCTTAATGCCCCCCCTACGGGAGCATTGATTCAATGCATCGCTATGAGGAGATGCTGATTGGGGTTGCGTGTGTAATAGTCTCCAAATGCTTTCCTATGGGAGTGATGATCAAGTGATGATGATCTTAGCAATGGCGAGATCAGCAAGGCATTGGGAAAAAAAAGTAAGTAAAAGCACCATTCCAATGTGATTGGAATGGTGTCTAAACAGACACACTCACTGACAGCAAACACACACACACACACACACACTCAATGACAGACAGAAACAGTCACTGATTCTGCAACACACACACACACATTTTCACATATACTCACAAATATTTGTTTTATTTAAATGTGTTCACCCAGCCTCTCTACCTTTCCCCGGAGTCCAGTGGGGCTGCTCTGATCATCTTAATTCTCCCTTGTGTGCTGTTTAGTGAGCCGGGGCCGGAGTGATGTCATATTTCGGCTCACAGCATCATTGGAGGGTGCCAATTTTTGGACTGTCCCCTGAACCTAGGACAGCTGAGAGGTATGGTGTACCTGACATGCCTGTATGCACATTTGTCAAAGAGTCTTGTTTGTCATATTGTTACCCACCTGAAAGAAGACAGCTATCACAATTCCACAGCACCACAGCCACCCAAAGCTGAGAAGCATCATGTTATACTGTGATGAGCTGGGGTCATTTGTCTGGCTTCTCAGCTGCATCAGTTTAAACATCACATAAACTGTGATTGCTCCTAAAAACAAATTGAAATAATCAATAGGAGACTTTCTGAACCAACACTTGTGAAAAACATTTTACAACTAGATTTTTGTTTGGAGGAATGTTTTTAGTGTTGGGAAAGCAAAACCATAATTTAGATGTTACTGTAACCTCTGTGGAAGACTAACATTATTATACTCGCTATATGGTTTTATTTTTATATGGCTATGATATAAGCATATTTAAACATGCATGTAAATATGAATACAATGTCACCCTTCTAATAAAAATAAACTCTCTCTTACTATCACAGTTCAGGGATACTTCATAAGCAAATTCCAAATTGAAGTCCAATCAAGGAGAGCATTAAGCACCTTTAATGTTTTCTCTTTTGTATAATAGAATAGAAATCTGATATCTACGTATAGCATATATAGTAGTAAGAGGGAGTAAGACCATGTATAGAAAGCTCTGAAAACTGGAAAAATATAGGGATTCACCAGAAACCTATACAAACATAATTAATAGAGTGCTTAGTACTATAAGATAGTAGCAGGTATCCAGGAGCTTACTGAAAGGATGAGTGCTATTATAGATAATAAAATATTTTGAAAATAAATATGATTAAAACATATTGATGGATATCTTGAGTGTCTAGTGTTAAAGATAACTGTATGGCATGGGTGTCCTTAACTCTGGAAAATGGAGCATCCCAGGGTAAATACCACCTCTTGCCAATTGTTATACTTCCAAATAGAGTGAAAGATACAATAGCCAAATGTTATAGATGTGCTTAAAATAACACTGACTATTATTATGCAAGCAAAACCAGTACCATACACTGGTTGCTGTGGGCAATATAAAAATATCGCTGGAAAACAACTGAGAGTATAAAAAGTCAAATTTATTCCAAAATATTTAAAAATAGAATTAAAAATAAGCCCACAGACACAATACCAGTCTATTAAAGGTGCAAAATACAAAATAACCTTGTTCTCAGGCAAAGATGGATGTAGATGTTACTTGCGATATTAACATCCAGATTCTGATTGCCGGTGAGGACGGCGTGAGGACAGCGTGCGTGCCACAGTGCGTTCCACCTCGAGCCTCACTTCAGGGGAACAGTGCTGCTTGTCAGAAGATGTTACTGGGATGCCTGGGATCCATGGTGATGTATACGATCTTTACGCTGATACCTTGGCTGGTTGTGACTCGGTAGACTTGCTGTGTATTGTCTGACGCGTTTCGTAGGGAACAGCCCTACTTCCTCAGAGACGTGTAAGGTGACCTCCATGTGGGGATGTTTAAATACCCCTCAGTTGCATCCATCCTTGCCTGAGAACAAGGTTATTTTATATTTTGCACCTTTAATAGACTGGTATTGTGTCTGTGGACTTATTTTTAATTCTATTTTTAAATATTTTGGACTAAATTTGACTTTTTATACTCTCGGTTGTTTTCCAGTGATATTTTATTATTGCCCACAGCAACCAGTGTATTACTTGCGTAATAATAGTCAGTGTTTTTCTAAGCACATCTATAACATTTTTGCTATTGTATCTTTCACTCTATTTGGAAGTATAACAATTGGCAAGAGGTGGTATTTACCCTGGGATGCTCCATTTTCCAGAGTTAAGTACACCCATGCCATACAGTTGTCTTTAACACTAGACACTCAAGATTTATATGTTTTAATCATATTTATTTACTTCAAAATATTTTATTATCTATAATAGCACTCATCCTTTCAGTAAGCTCCTGGATACCTGCTACTATCTAATAGTACTAAGCACTCTATTTCTCTTTTGTATGTTGCAGCGTTATGCTGCAATTGTTTAAATCATTATTTTTTCTTTCTCAAATTAACATACACTCAATATTCCATTATAATAAAGCGAAAAAACATAATTCTTAAATAGATCAACCAGGACTTCCTAGAGCTGGCCGCCAGACCAATC
This sequence comes from Pelobates fuscus, assembly GCF_036172605.1. NCBI lineage: Eukaryota > Metazoa > Chordata > Amphibia > Anura > Pelobatidae > Pelobates > Pelobates fuscus. The sequence goes on from NC_086319.1 coordinate 123,255,764, forward strand.
TGAGTAAGAGAGGTGACCAAGAACCCAACAGTCACTCTTAGTGACCTTCAAAGATCATTTGTGGAGATGGGAGAAACTAGTGGAGGGCCAGTAATTCCTGAAATAAATGACCGATCTTGCCTTTATGGCAGACTGGAAAAAGATTACCTGCACACTATCCAAATACCTATACACGTTTAAAGGACCACTATAGTCACCAGAACAGCTACAGATTATTGTATTGTATCTGGTGAGTATCATCATTCCCTTCAGGCTTTTTGCAGTAAACAGTGTCTTTTCAGACAAAAAAAAGATGGTGTTCCTTTAAGCAACAGGAGTTTTTTTAGTAACAGCTATTAAAATGTAAGCTCACTTGCCCCATCCACGCAAAATAACAATTCAATATACATGATAGCCGCGCCTTCATCAGATCTCTATACCTGACAGCCACGCTATAGCACATGCACGCAGCTGATATCGCGTAACTTCCGGTAACACAGGTACACCCGAAGTGATGTAGGTACAAGAAATCTGATGGGATATAGAAAATAGGGATCGACCGATATTGTTTTTTTAAGGCCGATAACGATACCGATAATCTGTGAACTTTCAGGACGAAAGCCGATAACTTGCCGATATTCTGTACATTTGCCATTTTGAAAAAAAAAACTATTTCTAAAGGTAAATGCACAAAATATACAAGCCACATGTAGTGGATGCAGTGTGTTTAGACAGGGGAGCTGTGTGTGTTTGTAGTGGATGCAGTGTGTGTTTGTGTAGTGTGTATATAATGAATGCAGGGTGTGTTTGTGTAGTGTGTATAGTGAATGCAGCGAGTGGGTAGTGTGTATATATAGTGAATACAGAGTGTGTGTTTGTGTAGTGTGTGTGTGTGTAGTGTGTGTATAGGGAATGTAGTGTGCAGTGTGTGTATAGTGAATGTAGTGTGCATAAAGTGAATGCAGTGTGTGTGTAGTGTGTGTATAGTGAATGCAGTGTGCGTAAAGTAAATGCAGTGTGTTTTTGTAGTCTGTGTATATAATGCAGAGTGTGTATAGTGTGTGTGTATATAATGCAGAGTGTGTGTGTGTGTGTTTGTGTAGTGTGTGTATATAATGCAGTGTGTGTGTGTATAGTGTGTGTGTGTGTGTGTATAATGCAGAGTGTGTGTGGTGTGTGTGTATATAATGCAGAGTGTATGTGTGTGTGTTTGTATAGTTTGTGTATATAATTAATGCAGTGTGTGTGTGTGTTTGTATAGTTTGTGTATATAATGAATGCAGTGTGTGTGTGTGTGTTTGTGTAGTGTGTGTATATAATGCAGAGTGTGTGTGGTGTGTGTGTATATAATGCAGTGTGTGTGTGTGTGTTTGCATAGTTTGTGTATATAATGAATGCAGTGTGTGTGTTTGTATATATAATGAATGCAGTGTGTGTGTGTGTTTGTGTAGTGTGTGTATATAATGCAGTGTGTGTGTGTGTGTGTGTGTATAATGAATGCAGTGTGTGTGTGTGTGTGTTTGTGTAGTGTGTGTGTATGTATATAATGAATGCAGTGTGTGTGTGTGTTTGAATAGTTTGTGTTTGTGAAGGGACATAATTTGTGTACAATGGGCAGGAGGGGAGGCATTTTTATTTTAATTTTAATAATGTTTTATTTTTTATTTTATTTTTGTCCCCCCTCCCTGCTTGTTACCTGGCCAGGGAGGGGGTTGCGACATTCCCTGGTGGTCCAGTAGCATTGGCTGTGCAGTGGGCGGGCCTGGCAGCAAGCTGTTACTTACCTCCCAGCAGCTCCCTTCAGCTCCCTGTGCAAATCTCGCGGTCTGCTTGCCGTGTGGAGCATTGCCATGGTAACCTGTGGCCACGCTCTGCGGCTGCGGGACTCGCAAGATTTGACATGGGAGCTGAAGGGAGCTGCTGGAAGGTAAGTAAGCGATTGCTGCTGGTCCCCAGGACCGCTGGGCTTGTAATGAGCCCGGAGGTCCTGGTCTGTATTGCCGAAAATACCTAATATCGGCCGATAATATCGGTAAAACCAATAATCAGTCAATCCCTAATAGATAATCGATAGAATACCAGCACAAGCTGTGCCGGTTGGCTTATTTTGTATTTGGGCAGTGTCCCTTTAACTCTAAAATGGCAGACACTTGACCAGTGAGATTGCAGGTACATGGATCTATATATCTAAATTGCTTCATGAAACTGAAGTTATTTTAGTGCTTAGTGTATCCCTTTAAGACCAGAGGCTTTGCATATGGTGAACCAGGTGAGCATCCATTTATCTTTCACTATATGGTCAATGGGCGCCTTAAATAATGTATACATACGTAGCACCCTGATTAATCGAGGCTTGATAGGAAATCCAATACTGAATGTGCAGAAACATTAAATACCTAGAATTAGGCTGATTATATACAGATTTCTATAGATTTTGCATCTTTATTTATTTTTTTAATAACTGAATATACTATTAAAATACATTAATTATTATATATTGTATTGGATGATATGTGTAAATTGTATTCCCCGGTTATTTGTTTTTCAGTTTTTTTGATGTATGTTTTTTATGTTATTTACATACATATTCATATTACATCATTATTCTTATTGTTATGTAAACTAATTTATTTATAATAAAAACATTTCAAAAGATTATGCATATCTGAGAGTTAAATTTAAGATAATTTGTATTTCAGGAGTTATACATCATGTCAATTTGAGAGTAAATTAATTATTGTTAAGATAACCCTATAACTCCAGGAAAGTTAGTCCATGATAGTCATGGGTCTGGAAGCGGACAATTTACAGTCTATCAATGAGGTCCATAGGGTCTGACTGAAGCCTTAGCTCAGAAATCTCTTTTCTTGCCACCTACTTGTCTACTTTGTTGAAAAAGCTGTATTATTTCAATATCACAGAAGTTAAAAGAAATAAATACTAAATATAAAATATAAAGACTCAGAATTGGTAACACTTACCCCAAAAGGCAGCTACTGTAAGGACGACAGTAAACACAATGTTCTCTGGGTAGAAAACACCACAGTCACTAAAATAATACAATGACGTTTAATGCATGAAATTGTTTTACATTTTCAGAGATGTAAACAGCATTTGCAAGACATGTTTTACATTTGAAAAATGTAATATCCATATACCCCTGTGCAGACAGACAGTACTAGTATTAATAAGTATGAGACACATTAAATATACACAGTGAACACATCCCTCTTTTGGTTTGTTCTTGGTAACCAGACCACAGCTACAAACACCATTTATTTATCGGTTAGGCAAATAGCTACCGATAAAGGGAGACTGTTTATCGGCAAACTATGCTATTAAGGATCCATTAAAGACAGTAGTCATTTTTAATACTCTGCATAAGTACCGATATTTAGTCAGTAAGGAGTCTTCAATCTCCTACCTCCCACTGTTTTCCCATAAATAAAGGACATTACTGTAAGGCTGAGTAGGCACGGACCTCCAAGTTGTTCAAATATACCAACCTGCCAGATAAATAATATTTCTCAATTTCCATAAGTGATTATAGCTGCAGCAGGGAGTAGAGGAATAGTGTAGATGAATGCAGTTTCCAAGACGATTCTCCCTAGCAAATAGAATATCCCCCAAACATGAGCCTAGACTTCATGAAGGGTGTAACAGGAATAAAGTTTATTGAAAACACACTGGCTTTTATGAGAAATCCTCCTGCAAGAGGACCTCCCACAGCAAACAAAGACAATAACCAATCACCATACAGATTTACAGTAATACCCGCTCTCTCTGCCTGGGAGATATTGAGATAAGTAAAGGAACCTGGAGCCATATCCTTTGGAGGGAACAGAGGGCTCGGGGGCCGCTCGTGTGGTGAGTTATCGCCTGACTTCTGTGAGGAAGGTGCTTGCAGTTTTGTTTCATCCAGAAATCCTCAAAGATTTTGTCCAGCGTGGTTGCTTGCAAGGTTTGTGTGCTGGGCAGTGCTGCACACATGGCGTCCACCATCTTGGTTAGTTCGCTGTGTGTTCCGTTTTAGGAGGCTGCAGTGCTGTTGTGCCTGTCCCAGCAGGGATGCCTCCTAGACCGGGATATCCCTCCCTGGTCCAGAGGGGGGGATAACGGGGCTCCAGGAGATTTTAGTTGCTGTCTGGGTGGTCCCCGATGAGAGAATGGCGCTTCTCCAGGGCACACCAGGCCAAAGATTAATCAGTCTGCTCTCCGGGATTGTGTCTGCGCAGGGTAAGTTGCTGTCGCTTAGTTTGGGCTCAGGTGCCGCTAGATAGGGTTAGATGCCTTAGTGGGTTGTTTTTTCATTGAGTTTTTGGGGCATAAAACCTCAATTTAGTTCCGAAAAGTCCGGAGCTCATTCAAGACACGTCCGTCCAGCATGGCAGTCAGGCCCCGCCTCTGCTTTTATCAAAGTAACTAACAACCAAATCGCAGCTAAATCAAAAGGCTACTACTCCATATGAATTCTTCTTGAACTCTCTGCTGCCTTTAACATCGTTGATCATGTTCTCCTTCTTCAAACTCTTCAATCACTCAGTCTCTGTGACACTGTCCTCTCGTGATTTTCCTCCTATCTATCCCAGCTCTCATTCGGTGTCTCCTTTTCTAATGATACCTCCTCCCTTCGTCCTGTGTTGGTTGGAGTCCCCCAAGTCTCTGTCCTTGGTCCCCTTCTATTTTCTCTTTACACTGCCTCTCTTGGCAAACTTATCACCTCATTTGGATTCCACTACCACCTTCACTCCGATGACACCCAGATATATTTCTTCTCCCCGGACCTCTCCCCTGCTGTCCTGCAACGTGTCAGTGCTTGCCTTTCTTCCATCTCTGACTGAATGTCCTCCAGCTTTATGAAACTCAATCTATCTAAGACGGAACTCCTTGTCTTTCCTCCTCCTAATACTGATCCTCTTTTGCTCTCCCTTCAAGTTAGTGGTACCCACATCAGTCCATCCTTGCAAGAATGCTGTCATGGCGTTATACTTGATTCTGGCCTCACCTTTGAGTCTTTGAGTCTCACGAAAAATTCATGCATGTATTTATTGGGGGCATATAAACTAAGCATAAACTAATGCATTGTATGTTTCTGGGTGTGTGTGTAAGGGGTGCAAGGTTTGTTTCTGTGTATGTAATTGAATGCAGTGTGTATCTGTAAGAGGGGGCATTAATTATGTAAGAGAACGTTAGGGATGAATTGTGTGTTTTGGGTGTGTCTGTGTGTGAGTAGGAATGCATTGTATGTTTCTGTGTGTGTGTGGGGGGGATGCATTGTGTATGTGTGTAGTGTAAAAGAGAGGGTTTGTGGGGTAGGATAGGGACTGAGATGGGAACAGCTTTCTTTTAAAAAAAAAAAATCATAGTGCTCTCCCCTCAATTATTGATTTCCCCTTCCCTTCTGTCCCTCCGTGTTCTCCCCTTCTGTCACTTAGTGCTCTCCCTTGGCCCCCTGTCCCTCTGCAGTCCCTCTTGGTGGTCTTCTCACTCCCCCCTCCCACCTTAGTGGCCCTCCCTCTCCCAAACCCCTTAGTGGTCCTCCCTCTCCCAAACCCCTTAGTAGACCTTCCCCTACTCCCCCCACCCCCTTAGTGGTAATCACCCTCCTCCCCTCTCCTTAGTAGTCCTCCCTCCTTACCCCCCTTTGGTGGTCCATCCCCCCTTAGTGGTCCTTATCCCCCCTCCCCTAGTGGTCCTTATCCCCCCTCCCCTAGTGGTCCTTATCCCCCCCAACCACCCATAGTGGTCCTTATCCCCCCTCCCTCCCCTAGTGGTCCTTATCCCCCTCCCCTGGTGGTCCTTATCCCCCCTCCCCTAGTGGTCCTTATCCCCCCTCCCCTAGTGGTCCTTATCCCCCCCTCCCCTAGTGGTCCTTACCCCCCCTACCCTAGTGGTCCTTATCCCCCCCTCCCTCCCATAGTGGTCCTTACCCCCCCTCCCTCCCTCCCGTAGTGGTCCTTATCCCCCCCTCCCTCCCATAGTGGTCCTTACCCCCCCCTCCCTCCCATAGTGCTCCTTATCCCCCCCTCCCATAGTGCTCCTTATCCCCCCTCCCATAGTGCTCCTTATCCCCCCCTCCCATAGTGCTCCTTATCCCCCCCCCTCCCATAGTGCTCCTTATCCCCCCCTCCCATAGTGGTCCTTATCACCCCCATCCCTCCCCTAGTGGTCCTTATACCCCCCATCCCTCCCCTAGTGGTCCTTATACCCCCCTCCCCTAGTGGTCCTTACCCCCCCTCCCATAGTGGTCCTTATCACCCCCATCCCTCCCCTAGTGGTCCTTATACCCCCCCATCCCTCCCCTAGTGGTCCTTATACCCCCCTCCCATAGTGGTCCTTATCCCCCCTCCCTCCCATAGTGGTCCTTATCCCCCCCCTCCCTCCCATAGTGCTCCTTATCCCCCCCTCCCATAGTGCTCCTTATCCCCCCCTCCCATAGTGCTCCTTATCCCCCCTCCCATAGTGCTCCTTATCCCCCCCTCCCATAGTGCTCCTTATCCCCCCCCTCCCATAGTGCTCCTTATCCCCCCCCCTCCCATAGTGGTCCTTATCACCCCCATCCCTCCCCTAGTGGTCCTTATACCCCCCCATCCCTCCCCTAGTGGTCCTTATACCCCCCTCCCCTAGTGGTCCTTATACCCCCCCCTCCCCTAGTGGTCTATACCCCCCCTCTCTTAGTGGTCCTTATACCCCCCCTCCCTTAGTGGTCCTTATACCCCCCCTCCCTTAGTGGTCCTTATACCCCCCCCCCTTAGTGGTCCTTATACCCCCCTTAGTGGTCCTTATACCCCCCTTCCTTAGTGGTCCTTATACCCCCCTCCCTTAGTGGTCCTTATACCCCCCCCTCCCTTAGTGGTCCTTATACCCCCCCTCCCTTAGTGGTCCTTATACCCCCCTTAGTGGTCCTTATACCCCCCCTCCCTTAGTGGTCCTTATACCCCCCCCTCTCTTAGTGGTCCTTATACCACCCCCTCCCTTAGTGGTCCTTATACCCCCCCCCCTCCCTTAGTGGTCCCTATACTCCACCCCCTCTCCCTTAGTGGTCCTTAACCCCCTCCCTTAGTGGTCCTTAACCCCCCTCCCTTAGTGGTCCTTAACCCCCTTCCCCCCCTTAGTGGTCCTTAACCCCCCCTTCCCCCCCTTAGTGGTCCTTCACCCCCTTCCCCCCCTTAGTGAGCACTTCCTGTCATTCCGCCGGTGGCCGGATACAGGAAACAAAGGTTCCTGTCCCGCGTTCCGCGCCGCCCGACCACGCTACATGGAGAGACCGGCAGGAGGGAGCGCTCTGCGCTTCCCTCCTGCCGGTCATAAACCCGGCCGCCCTCCATGCAGCAGTGCTGCGCTGCCTGGGGCTTGCTAAAGCGCTCAGGCGGCGCAGCATGAGGAGGCGCAGCGGGGACAGGGATCCGGCGCCCCCTGGTAAGTTGCGCCCTAGGCGGCTGCCTAGGTCGCCTTACAGGTGGCGACGGCCCTGAGGATAGCATAAAATCTAGCCTAATAAAGGTTAGTGAGGCGAACATAGAGTCCGTTTGGGTTATATTAGAATTTGGTAATCACACAGTAACTCGTGCAGCTGTGATTTATAGGCCCCCAGGACAAATTGAAGAGTTAGATAATCTACTAGTTGAAGAAATAGCTAAAATGACAATGAAGGGGGAAGTTATCATCATGGGTGACTTTAATCTTCCTGATGTGAATTGGAAAACAAAAATAGCTACTTGTGCCAGGAGCACACATATTCTAAACTCCCTACTGGGATTGTCTCTAAAACAAGTCGTTGAGGAGCCAACTCGTAAAGAGGCCATACTAGATTTAGTGTTAACAAATGGAGATTTTGTATCAGATATTACTGTAGGTGAAAGTTTAGGATCCAGTGATCATCAGTCAGTGTGGTTTAATATAAGAACAGTGACTGAGTCACACCACACAAAAACAAAAGTTTTAGACTTTAGAAAAACAGACTTTTCTAAAATTAGAATATGTGTAAAGGAGTCATTATCAGACTGGAGCAATTTAAATAGAGTCCAAAAGAAATGGGATTATTTAAAAGTTGCACTACTGAAGACAACAGAAAATTGCATTAGGCCTGTCAGTAAAAGCAAAAAATTCAAGAAACCACTGTGGTACTCCGCAGATGTGGCCAAAATAGTAAAAAAAAAAAAGTTTGCATTTAGTAATTATAAAAAAACCCAGAGTGAGGAAGACAGAATGACCTATAAGATTAGGCAGAAAGAGGCTAAGCAAGTTATAAGAGCTTCCAAATCACACACAGAAGAGAAAATAGCACAGTCAGTAAAAAAGGGGGACAAAACTTTTTTTAGATACATAAATGAGAAAAGAAAAGTAAAACAAGGATTAGTTAGATTAAAAACAAAAGAAGGAAGGTATGTAGATGAGGATAAAGGTCTAGCTGACTGCCTCAATGAATATTTTTGTTCGGTATTTACAGATGAAAATGAAGGAAAGGGACCTCAGTTAAGAAAAAGGATAAATGAGTCATTTATTACACGTGAGTTTACAGAGGAAGAGGTTCTATTTCAACTGTCAAAAGTAAAGACAAATAAGTCAATGGGACCTGATGGAATACACGTAAAACTATTAAAAGAGCTTAGTGGTGTACTAGCAAAACCATTAACAGCTTTATTTAACCAATCATTGATAACAGGAGTAGTCCCAGAAGATTGGAAGTTAGCGAATGTTGTGCCCATTCACAAGAAAGGTAATATGGAGGAGTCGGGCAACTATAGGCCAGTAAGCCTTACTTCAGTAGTGGGGAAAGTGATGGAAACCATGTTAAAGGATAGGATTGTTGAACATCTAAAAACACATGGATTTCAAGATCAGAGACAACATGGGTTTACTTCAGGAAGACCATGCCAAACTAATCTTATTGATTTTTTTGATTGGGTAACTAAAATTATAGATCAGGGTGGTGCAGTAATATTTTTATTAGTGATATTGCAGAAGGTCTTGATGGTAAGGTGTGTCTTTTTGCGGATGATACTAAGATATGTAACAGGGTTGATGTTCCAGGAGGGATAAGCCAAATGGAAAATGATTTAGGTAAACTAGAAAAATGGTCAGAGTTGTGGCAACTGACATTTAATGTGGATAAGTGCAAGATAATGCATCTTGGACGTAAAAACCCAAGGGCAGAGTACAGAATACAGTGATACCTCGGTTCACGAACTTAATTCGTGAACTGACTCTGGTCGCGAACCGAATTGGTCGTGAACCGAGGCACATTTTCCCATAGGGTTCAATGTAAATCCGGTTAATCCGTGCTGACTTTTTTGGGGGGGTTTTTGAAGCCCAAAAATATGAAACAAATGACAATACACATTAGTAAAGTACAGTATACTGTAGTTATTTATTAAGAGAGGACAGTAAGGTGGGAGGCAGTTATTGTTTGGGGGGAGAGTCCCCCTCCATAAGGACATCAGGGAGATCTTCTTCAGGGGTTTCCTCTCTCCTTTGTCTCCTAGCTGCAGGCTCAGTTTGTCTGAAAAATCTGTCCAATGTCACTTGTCTCTTTCTGCGCTGCATAACCCTCCGGAAATGAGAGACCACATTATCATTCATGAGATTTAACACTCTGTTTGTGACAGTAATGTTGGGGTGGTGCTTTTCAAAGAAATCATGGCACTCATTCCATTTTTGCATAATGGATTTTATGGCATCACTGCTAACCTCCTCCCTTTCTTCTTCCTCCTCAGTGGAATGCTCCTCAAGAAGTGCCTTCTGCTGCTCACTGTGGAGTTCATAAAGTTCTTCCGTGGTCAGCTCCTCCCTATGTTCCTCAACAAGCTCTTCCACATCAGCACCATCAACGTCCAGACCCATATTCTTGCCCATGGACACAATTTCCTCCACTACCTCTGCATCAGACCCTTCTAAGTCATGTTCACGTTCAGCGACACATTCTGGCCACAGTTTCCTCCAGGCTGAATTTAGGGTTCGGGAAGTGACCTCTTCCCAGGCTTTGTCAATGAGGTTAATGCAGTGGACAACATTGAAATGTTTCTTCCAGAATTCTTTCAAAGTCAAGGATGTCTCTTCAGTGACATTAAAACACCTAGTGAAGAGCGCCTTTGTGTACAGCTTCTTAAAGTTGCAGATGACTTGCTGGTCCATGGGCTGCAGAAGTGGTGTTGTGTTGGGGGGGAGGAACTTTACCTTGATGAAGTCATACTCAGCATCCATATCATCCACCAAGGCTGGAGGGTGTGCTGGGGCATTGTCCATCAGAAGAAGGCACCTTTCAGGCAGCTGGTTATCAGAAAGATATTTTCTGACGGTGGGTGCAAACACCTCGTGCAGCCATTCCATAAACAATTGCCTTGTGACCCAAGCTTTGGCATTGGCTCTCCACATGACGGGCAGTCTGGCCTTGTTCACATTTTGTTCCCTAAATGCACGAGGGGTCTGAGAATGGTACACCAGTAGTGGTTTAATTTTCAGATCGGCGCTTGCGTTGGCACACAGCAAAAGGGTCAATCTGTCCTTCATGGGCTTGTGCCCTGGTAGGGCCTTTTCCTCCTGTGTGATATAGGTTCTGTTCGGCATTTTTTTCCAGAAGAGCCCTGTTTCATCACAGTTGAACACTTGTTGAGGGACGTATCCTTCTGTCTTCATGAATTCTGCAAATTCTAACTTGTAAGCTTCTGCTGCGGCCTTGTCAGAACTGGAAGCCTCACCATGTCTAATCACACTGTGGATGCCAGTTCTCCTGCGGAATTTTTCAAACCACCCTCTACTGGCTTTAAATTCGTCACTTGCTGCACTTGTAGAGGGGCTTCTTTGCTGTAAATCACTGTGCAATTTCCTGGCTTTCTCACAGATCATAGCTTCACTTACACTATCACCTGCCAGCTGTTTCTCATTCAACCACACCAACAAAAGTTTTTCCACCTCTTCCAGCACTTGTGTCCTCTGCTTGGTTAACATTGTTACTCCTTTTGCAACATCAGCTCCTTTGATGGCGGCTTTGTTTTTCAGAATAGTCGAAATTGTTGACTTTGCCATCTTGTACTCCGAAGCCAGATCAGTCACACGAATACCACGGTCATGCTTTTCTATAATTTCCTTCTTCAGCTCAATGGTTATTTTCTTCACAACCTTGCTGTCACCTTTACTACTGCTGTGCACTTTCTTTTTGCCACCATGCTTGCGCTGCACATTCTTGTCACTTGCATTTCCACTTTGCACATTGTCACCTGCATTTCCACTTCGCACATTGTCACTTGCATTTCCACTTTGCACATTGTCACTTGCATTTCCACTTTGCACATTGTCACTTGCATTTCCACTTTGCACATTGTCAACTGCATTTCCACTTTGCACATTGTCAACTGCATTTCCACTTTGCACATTGTCACTTGCATTTCCACTTTGCACATTGTCACTTGCATTTCCACTTTGCACATTGTCAACTGCATTTCCACTTTGCACATTGTCAACTGCATTTCCACTTTGCACATTGTCACTTGCATTTCCACTTTGCACATTGTCACTTGCATTTCCACTTTGCACATTGTCACCTGCATTGCTGTTCTTGTCACCTTTATTGCTGCTCCGCACTTTCTTCTTTCCACTATGCTTCTTGGGAGCCATATTGGGTGTCCAGTGAACTGTACAGTATGTACTGTATGGGATAAAATACAGTATAATCACTTATAATGCTTGCAGAGTACAGTACTTCTTTCTGTGTACTGTATGTACTGTATGTGATAAAATACAGTATAATCACTTACTGTACTGTATAATGCTTGCAGAGTACTTCTTTCTGTGTACAGTATGTACTGTATGTGATAAAATACAGTATAATCACTTATAATGCTTGCAGAGTACTTCTTTCTGTGTCTCTTATTCTTGCTTCTTCTCTCCACGGTCTTCCTACAGGAAGTCCCGACCATGTGACAGCCTGAAATTAGCATTAAAATGGCCGCGGCTTGCGTTCGTGAACCGAGGCGGAGTTCGTGAACCGGAGCATATTTTTACGAACTTTTCTGTTCGTGAACCGAGGCGGAGTTCGTGAACCGGAGCATATTTTTACGAACTTTTCTGTTCGTGAACCGAGTTGTTCGTGAACAGAAGCGTTCGTGAACCGAGGTATCACTGTATTTGATAGAGTCCTAACCTCAACATCTGAGGAAAGGGATTTAGGGGTGATTATTTCTGATGACTTAAAGGTAGGCAGACAATGCAATAGAGCAGCAGGAAATGCTAGCAGAATGCTTGGTTGTATAGGGAGAGGTATTAGCAGTAGAAAGAGGGAAGTGCTCATGCCATTGTACAGAACACTGGTGAGACCTCACTTGGAGTACTGTACACAGTACTGGAGACCCTATCTTCAGAAGAATATTGATACCTTAGAGAGAGTTCAAAGAAGGGCTACTAAACTGGTTCATGGATTGCAGGATAAAACTCACCAGGAAAGGTTAAAAGATCTTAACATGTATAGCTTGGAGGAAAGACGAGACAGGGGGGATATGATAGAAACATTGAAATGCATAAAGGGAATCAACACAGTAAAGGAGGAGACTATATTTAAAAGAAGAAAAACTACCACAACAAGAGGACATAGTCTTAAATTAGAGGGACTAAGGTTTAAAAATAATATCAGGAAGTATTACTTTACTGAGAGGATAGTGGATGCATGGAATAGCCTTCCAGCTGAAGTGGTAGAGGTTAACACAGTAAAGGAGTTCAAGCATGCGTGGGATAGGCATAAGGCTATCCTAACTATAAGATAAGGCCAGGGACTAATGAAAGTATTTAGAAAACTGGGCAGACTAGATGGGCCGAATGGTTCTTATCTGCCGTCACATTCTATGTTTCTATGTTTCTATGTTTCTAAAAGGCCGAATGACAACATTTATCGACGGGTGGGAGACCAACAGACTCCGGACAGGTATGAACTTACCACAACACGTACCTACGCACCCCACGAGATTGACAGACCCATGACACTGAAAATACTATCTATTAATGCCAAGGGATTGAACATCCCCACCAAACATAGACTTCTCCTAAGAGATTTAAAAGCAAAAAGGGCGGACATAGCACTGGTACAGGAGACACACATCCCGAAGGCCTCACCAATCAAACTAGGGGACAGAACCTACAACGCTACACACGAGGCCAGGGCATTACGAAAACAAGCGGGGGTGGCCATACTCGTACATAAGCGCTGCCCTTTTGTGGTCACACACAAGCAGAAAGACCCTGAAGGCAGATTCTTAGCTATCACCGGCAACCACTACAACACCAAACTACATATTGTAAACGTATACGCACCCAACAAACCAGACAGTGCACACTGGGACACCATAGCATCCCTGCTTACCACCCTACAAGGAGGCATACTGGTAGTAGGAGGGGACCTAAATGCCGTCCCCTGCCCAGCATCCGACCGCAGCTCTAAACCGGGGACACAGCGATCACAGGGTAGAGGGGGACAGGACAAGCTTCTGCACACCTTGCCCCAGCACACCGGACTGATGGACGCTTGGAGACTCCAACACCCAGACACAACAGACTATACATATTACTCGGCCCCTCATACAACATACTCCAGAATAGACAATATACTCCTCAACGGAGTGGGTATGGCCAAACTAATCCACTCAGAGATAAACAACATCACATGGTCTGACCATGCAGATGTAACCATAACCTTAAGAACAGGCCAACACCACAACACCTGGACATGGAGACTCAACACGAACTTACTCACCGACGAGGAAATACTCACCACGACACGACAGAAAATTGCAGACTATTTCACCACTAACGACACGGAAGATGTCAGCCCAACCACACTATGGGCAGCACATAAATCAGTATTTTTTAAATTTGTATTTTATTGAGTTATTCTCAGCATTATACAACTTTTCCAATATATTTGTTAAGAGTAAAAAAAGGAATCAAACATTAATGAGAATATTCAAGGACAGAGGAGTGCATATTTGCATATTGTTCCTGTTCATACGTCCGACTCGCAAGTGCTTGAGCCCAGAGTCGTAGTAGTGCTAAGCCTTTGCTGGCCGCAGGCATTTTGTAGCAGTCCAGTATCAGTGGAATGATGTAGGTGCAGCGTGGGTAAGGGCTGGTATCCAAGTCTCTACTACGGTTTCTGCTTCTTGGTGGCAAGTTTTGTTATACTTTTGAAGGCGCGCTTGGCGTTGTCTCCACAAACTGCCTTGCTTGGTGAAGTTGGTGTGTCCTCCGGCCGCGGCTGGAGCGACAGGCTCAATTTTTGCAGGAACTGATCGGGGTCATCTCGGGACGTTAGCGTAAAGCTTTCTCCCCCCTTCTCAGCTAGTATTGATCCCTCTGTGCCCCATCGGTACCTGATGGACAAGTCTCGTAGTCTCCTGGCCACTGGTGCCAGCCTTTTTCTCTCTGCTAGAGCCAAGAATGGGATATCAGCAAATATCGCTATTCTGTGGCCTTCATGTGGCACCGTCCCCATCTCTATGGAGCGCTGCAGTATTTCTGATTTTACCGCTATGTCCCTGGTCACCGCTATTACGTCTCTGGGTGCTTCACTGGGTGCTGCGGCTGCTTTTCTCACTCTGAACACTGATGTGATCGGTGGAGAGTCAGTGGTGCTTTCGGCGCCTATGGCTGTCAGCATAGTGCGAACCCACAGCAGGAGCTTTGTATTTTCGACCGACTCTGGGATGCCCCTAAGTCGCAGGTTTTTTCTCCTGTGACGGACTTCCATAGTGGTCACCACTCTATGGAGTTGCTGTACCTGTGAGGTGAGTTCTGTGAGCTTACGTTCCGTAGCCTGAGACTTCTCCTCTCTAGCGGTCTCTTTTAGTTCCAGTTCCCGCACCTTTTGGTGGACCACCCCTATTTCGTCCTGTACTTCCCGCAGATCCTGCTTCCATACTTCCCTGAGGTCTATTAGGAGGTGTTTTATGTCACCTTTGGTTGAGGGTGACTCATCTTCTTCAGACCCCGACAAAATGGAAGCCTCCTCTGAGGAGGGTAGAGGTGAGGCTACTGCGTCGGCCTGCGAGGCTTCTGAGTCCTCCGTGTCATATTGGGCCTCGGGCGCCATCTTGGGCGTCTGTTGCGGCACCGGCCGTTCGAAGGAGAGCCGTATATCCGGCTGTCTAGTCGGTTCTTGTCGGTGAGGCTTTTTATTTTTGCGCCCCATACTCTCTGCTTTGGGGGGTATTTGTCTTTCTTGTGGAAATTTGTGTTTGTTCGTTGGCTTGAGTCTCTATTCCCTGGGCCGGAACGGAGCTCTCAGGGAAGACGTCCGCTCGGCTTTGTGGTCAGCCACGCCCCACCACATAAATCAGTATTAAGGGGACATCTCATACAAGCCGCCACGCACAAAAAAACGAACCAAAACGAAACACCTCTTAGAATTACAAACTGCCATGCGGAAACTTGAACAACAACATAAACAAAACCCCTCCACCACCACATATACAAAACTCCAAACCACACGACACTCGATTAACCCCTTAAGGAACATGACATGTGTGACATGTCATGATTCCCTTTTATTCCAGAAGTTTGGTCCTTAAGGCGTTAAAGAACACACCATAGCGGAAGTGGCACGCTCCATAGTCTGGTCAAAGCGCTTGTTCTACGAAAAAGCTAACAAAATGGACACATTACTGGCGCGGACACTTAGACCCAGGCAAGGACATAAACCCATAACAACACTTCGTAACACAGCCAACGAACTAGTTCACACCCCTAAAGACATTAACAACGCATTCACTGAATACATCCAGAACCTATATAACCACACCCCATGAGAGGGCAACGCACAGGCCCAATATATCACCCGCATAGCAGAATTCCTATCTCAGATGGACCTACCCAAAGTGACCGCGGTAGAGGCCAACACTCTGGAGAGCCCCATAACACAGGAGGAGGTAGAATCAGTGATATCCACCCTCAAGGGAAACAAAGCACCTGGCCCAGACGGCTACGATATGAGCTACTACAAAAAATATAAGACGGAATTAGCACCCTACCTCACCAAATGATGCAATCATTTCCTCCAAGGGGGTACACCTGACCGCGACATGGCCACCGCCAACATAATCCTGCTAACCAAACCCGACAAAGACGGTACACTAGCCACAAATTACAGGCCAATCTCCCTTATCAACACTGACTTAAAAATATTTGCAAAAATACTGGCGAAACGGCTAACTCCACTACTTCCTAAATTAATACACCCAGATCAGGTCGGTTTCATGCCGGGACGCAAGCTGTACGAGAATACGCGCAGAGGTGCTGACTTGATGTGGCTCATGTCAAGCTCCAAGTCACCATCCCTTGCCCTCTCTCTTGACGCCGAAAAGGCCTTTAACAGAGTTCAATGGCCCTTTCTGTTCCACTTACTGCAAACGCAAGGCTTCCCGGACCCCTACATCACAGCCATAAGAGCACTGTACACGGACCTCCAAGCACAAACCATAATAGCAGGAGCCCCGAAATCATCGTTCCGAGTGAGCAACGGAACGAGACAGGGATGCCCATTGTCACCGCTATTATTCGCGATCGTTTTAGAACCGCTCCTACACCTAATTAGAACTGACCCGAACATTAAAGGAGTGCAAATTGGGAGGGAACAATTTAAAGCTGCAGCATATGCGGATGATATACTCCTCACACTCACAGAACCGACCCTCTCAATGGCCAATCTAGAAAAGCTACTGCAAACATACGGAGACATGGCCGGGTACAAAGTCAACCTCACCAAGTCAACGGCATTGCCATTCCACATACCAGACCATGAGATACAACACATCAGACATACTTACCACATCAAAACCAATGCAACAACGCTCACATACCTTGGCGTTAGACTGACAGCAGACCACAACACATTATTCCAACACAACTATACACCCCTGCTCACTAGGCTTAAAACTGACTTAGACAACTGGACGGACAAGCCAATCACATGGCTAGGTCGTCTACACTGCATAAAAATGAACATACTACCACGACTGCTGTTCCTTTTCCAAGCGCTACCGATCCGAGTCACCAAGAGCGATTTAGCTGACATACAAAAAGCAATAGATGCCTTTATTTGGCAGAGAAAGCGACCCAGAATAGCCAAGACGGTACTATACAACCCCAAATGGAGAGGAGGCTTGGGAATGCCCCACCTCCACCATTACTACACCGCAGCTCAAGTGGCACAAATCGCCCACTGGCACTGCCCGACTAATCAACGCAGATGGGTCGACATAGAATCCCTCATGACGGGAGCAGACCTACCACAGTTCCATATCTGGACGCCAAGAGAACACAGAGTACTCTTGCGGACAGAATGCCCAGCCATCCTTAACTCCATCAGCTTATGGGACAGAGTCGCACGGAAATTTAAATTCACAGACCTACCTTCCTCAATGACTCCGGTCCTGCGCAACAGAGCATTCCCACCGGGACTTAGGGCGATAGACTTTCAAGGCATAGAAGCCACAGGCCTACAGCACTACACACACCTGTATATAGACAACCAACTAGTACCCTTCCAATACTTGCAAACCCTTGCCCCACTAAAAACGAGAGACTTCTTCCGATATGTCCAACTACGAGATTTTGCACAGACTACAGAGGTCAGAACCGCAAATGCCAAACCGACTACGTTCTTTGAACGAATTTGCTTACAAGAACACATGCCAACAAAATTAATCTCACTACTCTACAACCACATATGCCTAGAATCAGGAACTTGGGGCGCACAGAAATACACTGACAAATGGGAGGCAGATCTAGGCGAAACACTAGAGGGGACAGATTGGCAAGACATATGGGAGGCGAATGCAAAAGTATCCATATGCACGGCCCTCCAGGAACAAGCGTACAAAATACTGCTACGGTGGTACACGACCCCAGTCAAACAATGTCACATGCAACTAAGCCCCACAGACACCTGATGGAGGCTATGTGGAGAAAAGGGTACATATATCCACATGTGGTGGCACTGCGCTAGAGTTAAGGAGTATTGGGGAAATATAGCAGATCTCACCTCCAAAATCCTACAACGACGGATAACACCAGACCCTTGGGCGTGCCTACTATCACAGCCAACGGAGGGACTAGACAAACATGACCAAAGACTACTAAATATGCTTTACTTAGCAGCTCGTAGAGCATTGGCACAATACTGGATTAAGCCCGAAGTACCCCTGATTTCCCTAGTAATCTCCAAAATCAGGGACAATTACTTAATGGACAAGTTGACTGCACAGGTCCGCAACACCAGCGCCACATTTCAAAAGAAGGGGGCCTTCTGGGAACAATACGACATTTAACTCGATGCGTCATAGCGCTCACTCATAGACAAATTTTCACTTGTGCACTACGAGGTTATACAGCAAGATATACCCACAGTTTTCTTTGTTATCTTTATTTTCTTTTATCCTGTTCTTTCATTGTATATATTTACCTGTTTATTGAAAAAAAAACAAGAAAAACCACGGCCGGCACAGCAAAAAGGAACCACCACAAAGGCTTCTGCGCAAGCCACTTGAATTGTATCGTTGTTATCTAATGTACGCAATACTAACCTACTCTTCCTTTCTGTAAACACTTCTCAAGCAATAACTGATGATTAGGCTTCTGCGTAAGCCAAATGTAATGTCATGCTGTGTGCCTGTCGACACTTAAATAAAGAATTGAAAAAAAAAAAAAAGTCTTAGATCTTTGATATCAGCTTCATAAAATGGGGGCAAAAATAAAGTGTTGCATTCATAATTTTGTCCAGTGTAAGTACTGTTGTGAAGGGGTTATTGAAAACAAAAATGTAAAATTTTGTTTGCGCAAAAAAGATTTAAAAAAATAATTTATCAAAGATAAAAAAAAACTGTGCCATCCTTTCACATATATTATCCTATATAATGTAATATGTTGCCCCATGTATTGTATATGCATGTGTATATATGTATATATGTATTGTATATGCATGTATATATATATATAGGTATGTGGCCTTTGTGCATTGTATTAATGGCAAAGCTATATTTCCTGACTGTGTGAGTATGATGCATGTCTTGAGCTGGTGAATGTGACAGGGTTTGTAAAGGGGTACCAGTGGCAGGGAGAATGTGATAGGGCAAAGTGGGTAAATGGGACAGGGTGGGGGGGTTTGTGCGAGAGAATGAGGGAGGGTGAGTATGACATGGTTTGAGGAGGGAGTGTGACAGGGCGAGTGGAGGTAAGTGTGTCAGGGCAATTGCGGAATGGTAGGAGTGATGAGTATGACAGGATTGGAGGGGTTAATGTGACAGGGTAAGTGTGTCATATTTGGGGGTGAGTATCACGGGATTGGGGTGAAGGGTGAATATGGTGTGGAGGAGGGGGTGTGACAGGATTAAGGGGGGTTAATGTGACAGGGTGAGTGTGGCAGAGTGTGACAGGATTAGAGTCATTAATGTGACAGGATAAGGGTGGCAGGGTTGGGGGAGGGTGTGACAGAGTGAGAGAAGGTGAGTGTGACAGAAAAAGGGGGGTTAATTTGACAGGGTGAGTGTGGCAAAGCAAGGGTAAGTGAGTTTGGAGAGGGAGAGATTAACAGGTTAACAGAATTAGGAGTGGTTAATGTGAGTGTTTATGCGTGAAGGGATTAACAGCATAGAAACATAGAATGTGACGGCAGATAAGAACCATTTGGCTCATCTAGTCTGCTCAATATTTCAAAATACTTTTAATTAGCCTTATCGTATAGTTAGGATGGCCTTATGCCTATCCCACGCATGCTTAAACTCCTTTACTATGTTAACATCTACCACTTCAGCTGGCAGGCTATTCCATGCATCTACTACACTCTCAGTAAAGTAATACTTCCTGATATTATTTTTAAACCTTTTCCCCTCTAATTTAAGACTATGTCCTCTTGTTGTGGTAGTTTTTCTTCTTTTAAATATTGTCTCCTCCTTTACTGTGTTGATCCCCTTAATGTTTTTAAATGTTTCTATCATATCCCCCCTGTCTCGTCTTTCCTCCGAGCTATACATGTTAAGATCCTCTAACCTTTCCTGGTAAGTTTAATCCTGCAATCCATGAACCAGTTTAGTAGCCCTTCTCTGAAATCTCTCTAAAGTATCAATATCCTTCTGAAGATACGGTCTCCAGTACTGCGTACAATACTCCAAGTGAGGTCTCAACAGTGTTCTATACAATGGCATGAGTACTCCCCTCTTTCTAATGCTAATACCTCTGTAACGGACTGTTTTGCACACAAGAGGTTAAAAACCGTTTAGGCGATATTCCCCTTTTCTGATGCACAGACAGCTACTGCAATCACCAATCTCCCGAATTGCAAACACATGAATTCACCAATCTCCCGAACTGAAACCAGAGGAATACTCCAAACTCCCGAACAGGAAACACACAAATTCTGTAAACAGCCGAACAGGAAAAAACATGCAAACAGTTTACACTCCTGGCAGTTGCACTGTAACATCATACAATCCAATTCCCCGCAAGAACGAGACGACACTTCGTTTAAGGGTCAAGCAGAACTGATTTACTGGGGCTACCTGCCCGGCTTTTATGCAGGTCTCCCATCTGGTGGACACTCCCCTAGGGGACCAGATGGAAGACTGGGAAACATATTGGACATTGACCAATCACAAGCTTACAATCCCACAATGCATCACAATCCCTCCTCTCTGTCCTGAAGATAATTGGGAAGTAATCCAATTATCTCCAAGGACAGAGGCAGAACTCCATTAACCACATGGCAGACAAAGGCCAATAAAATACATAAAAATACATATTGTTACATTTATCACATAAAACATATACATTCAACATATCCCCAGAAAGCTTAGATCTGAGCGCACATTATTACCGGATGGCGCTCAGATCACATACATACAGTTCAATCGCCATGGAGCCAAAGTCTTTCATACAGGCTTTCAGTATACGGCTGGGCTCCATGGCATAGCTATCTGGGGTAGCATGGCTTTAACAGTCCGCAGAAAGGCACGAACCAGCCTTTCTGCAGGGAAAAAGAACAGTGTTAAACATGGGGCCATAGTCCAGTGGCAGGAGGCGGGCGACCAGGCTCCTCCAGTGGCCAGTGGCGAGGTTGGTTCCGCCACAACCTCTTCCTATACAACCAAGCATTCTGCTAGCATTTCCTGCTGCTCTATTACATTGTCTGCCTACCCCTAAATCCCCTTCCTCAGATGTTGAGGTTAGAACTCTATGAAATATTCTATACTCTGCCCTTGGGTTTTTACGTCCAAGATGCATTATCTTGCACTTATCCACATTAAATGTCAGTTGCCACAACTCTGACCATTTTTCTAGTTTACCTAAATCATTTGCCATTTTGCTTATCCCTCCTGGAACATCAACCCTGTTACATATCTTAGTATCATCAGCAAAATGACATACCTTACCATCAAGACCTTCTGCAATATCACTAATAAAAATATTAAAGAGAATTGGTCAAAGTACAGATCCTTGAGGTACCCCACTGGTGACAAGCCCAAGTTTCGAATATACTCCATTGACTACAACCCTCTGTTGCCTGTCACTCAGCCACTGCCTTACCCATTCAGCAATATTGAAATCCAAAAGATTGCAGTTTATTGATAAGCCTTCTATGTGCAACAGTGTAAAAGGCCTTACTGAAATCTAGGTAAGCAATGTCTACTGCACCACCCTGATCTATTATTTTAGTTACCCAATCAAAAAAATCACTAAGATTAGTTTGGCATGATCTCCCTGAAGTAAACCCATGTTGTCTCTGATCTTGAAATCCATGTGTTTTTAGATGTTCAACAATCCTATCCTTTGACATGGTTTCCATTACTTTCCCTACTACTGAAGTAAGGCTAACTGGCCTATAGTTGCCCGACTCCTCCCTTCTACCTTTCTTGTGAATGGGCACAACATTTGCTAACTTCCAATCTTCTGGGACTACTCCTGTTAACAATGATTGGTTAAATAAATCTGTTAATGGTTTTGCTAGTACACCACTAAGCTCTTTTAATAACTTTGGGTGTATTCCATTAGGTCCCACTGACTTATTTCTCTTTACTTTCGACAGTTGAAATAGAACCTCTTCCTCTGTAAACTACCTCTTTCTCTGTAAACTCTGTAAAAGCATGGGGTGGGTTACAATTTGTGGGGAGGTGACAGTATGAGGGGAGGCTGACAGTGTGTTTAGGGAGGCTGACAGTATGTGGGAGTATGGTAACACTACATTATGGGGGATGACAGTGTGTGGGGGACATGACAATGTGTGTGTGAGGAGAGTGATACTGTGTGTGTGTAAGGTGGTGATAATGTGAGTGAGGGGGATGATGGTTTCTGGGTGGGGCAGTGGTGTATTTTGTTTTCATGCTGCCCTAGGCATGGCTAACCCCCTTAATCTAAATTTGCCCCACCCCTTCCTGCCACGGTCGCACCTCTTCCTGATTAAGAAACCACCCCTTCCTCTTTAGACTCCACCTTTTCCTACTCCTTTTAAGGGGATACTATAGTACAAGGAAAACAAAGCTGTTTTTTTCTGGCACTATAGTGCCCCCCTCCCTTGTACCCCCTCCCTTGAGAGCAAGGCCTGCACTAGCTATTACAGCATAGGTGGTATAACCCCCACCTCAGGATTTGATGGTACCAGGTAGCAAACAGGAGACAAATAGTTATATGTAAAGATAACTATTTATTCTAAAAATCATAAAAACATAAGAACAATAAAGTAGTCTTAAAATTGAGTATGGGTGTCCCACTTGATGCATTTTGCCTGTCCAGAGGCTTTTTCAAAAGTGTGGGGTGGTCCTCTTGTGTCACGTTCACAGTAAATGATGTGGAACACAACTGCAGATTTGTTAGGACTTTGAACTTTTATTAAGACACTTAGATGGAACTGAGACTTCAGTTCCAGAATTACAGTTACTGTTTCTTTAAATAATAACGGTTTGTTTCATTTAACATTGACAAGGTTCAGAATTCATTATCATCCGTTATACTTGTTAACAGTTCAAATAATAAGAGATTATATACATTGGAGTTATAAGCAGCAAGACTGGTGCAGTATAACTTAATTAAAACTTGTTTTGAGGGATGCTGTAGCAGGCTTGCTGAACAACTTGATAGAAGACTTTAGTATGAAGAAATAAGATTATCTGTAGCTAGACAGGTACAGCTGAACTTGGATAATACTTGCTTTGAGGAAAGCTGTAGCAGGATAGCTTACCAACTTGCTTGCAGACTTTAGTATGGAGAAATAAGATTATCTGTAGCTAGACAGGTACAGCTGAACTTGGATAATACTTGCTTTGAGGAAAGCTGTAGCAGGATAGCTTACCAACTTGCTTGCAGACTTTAGTATGGAGAAATAAGATTATCTGTAGCAAGACAGGTACAGCTGAACTTGGATAATACTTGCTTTGAGGAAAGCTGTAGCAGGATTGCTGAACACTTTGATAGCAGAAATAAGATTATCTGTAGCAAGACAGGTACAGCTGAACTTGGATAATACTTGATTTGAGGAAAGCTGTAACAGGATTGCTGAACACTTTGATAGCAGAAATAAAATTATCTGTAGCAAGACAGGTACAGCTGAACTTGGATAATACTTGATTTGAGGAAAGCTGTAACAGGATTGCTGAACACTTTGATAGCAGAAATAAGATTATCTGTAACAAGACAGGTACAGCTGAACTTGGATAATACTTGATTTGAGGAAAGCTGTAGCAGGCTTGCTGGAGAACGTGATAGCAGACTTTAGTAAGTTGAAATAAAACTTTAACATTCTTAGCTCTTACTTCAGAGACTGTAATCACTTAACTTCTGGAAGTGGAGGGATTGTGTCCCCAGCTCTCCTCAGAGGCGGTTGCTTCAGTGAACGGTTGCCAAGAGTGCTGGTAGTTATCTGTGATGAAGAGAGATGTAGGAGACTTGAATATTCCTCCAGTCCGGTCTAGTAGCGAGTGGTTGTCTCACCGAGGTCTGCGAGCCGGTGAGTTAGGTGCGGTATGCGTTTTAATAATCCAGCATTAAATATCCGACCGCGGCAATGGGGGTGTGGCTAAGCTCCGTCAAACCCGGAAGCATGAGGAGACATCGGGAGGCTTGAGGCCTGACATCTTGATGTCCTGTATATATGGGATGAGCTTGATTGTAGATTGCTACCTGGTGAATTCTATTTCCGGTTTCGCAGGACACACCGGAAGTGATGCGTCGAGGTTGTGAGTTCAGTGGTTTGAATAAGCTCATGGGATGCATGCTTGGAACGCACGTAATGTAAAAAATGGCGTCAGTTGCGTTCCAAACGCTCATACATATTATAGATCGTAATAATCTCTAAAAAGTAATAATCAATCTTGTATGATTATTATACACTTTTTACATATGCATAGCATAATAACCTAATAGCCATAATATGGAGTAAGGTAACATACCGTTAAGGACCTGTGACGGTCCTGAACCGTCATAACGGTAATCGTTACTCACCCGTTCGCCGTCGTTCCCCTGGCGGCGAGCGGCGGTGCTCCTGGTGTGGGGAGACTGCCTTCAGCCCAGACAGTCTCCCTGTGGCGAATTAGGCTCAACAGAGCGGTCACATGGTCACAATAGGTGTCCTAGTGTCTGCCTGCAGGGGGACTGCCTGTGCTGACAGGCAGTCTCCCTGCAAGTGTAAAATAAACAAAATAAAGGTTAATGTTAATAAAAAAATAGAATTATATATGTGTGTATATATATGATATATAGACAGATGTCTATATATCATATATATAATGTCATACTAAGTGTATTTTTATATTAATGTATACATATACGTCTATAAATATAAAAATACACTTATAATTAAATTACACACGTAAATATATATATACAATATATATGCTAACTATATATATTGTATATATATATATTATTATTATAAAATACAAATAATAAGTACATTAAATAAAAAATGTAAAAGTAATAATAATTGTTTTTTTAAAAATGATATATCTATATGAAATTTTATTCTAATTGTATTTTGATATTAATATATATATTTATATCAAAATACACTTAGAACGAAATTATATATACATCTATGTATATATAATTAAATCAAAATAATACGAAATATACATATATCCATCTCCAAAATTACATAAATAATTATATAAATATACACGTAGACTTCAAATACATAAACATGCATATATATTTAAATTCTACGTGCGTATTTATGTAATATTTTTACATAATTAAGTAATTTTATTGATTGCAATTTGAGGGACCTGACTGACAACCCAGGCCAAAAGTCAAGAGAATTTAATTTGCTAGCACTGTATTTTACTGTAACTTTCTATGACACACTAAAACCTGTACATGGGCCGGCACCATTACCCCGCTGTATTTTACCCTGTAACTTTCTATGACGCCCTAAAATCTGTTTTACTCGGGAGACTTCGCTGAACACAAATATTAGTGATTCAGTAATTCAAAACAGTAATTGCATTTTTCACACACAAACAGCACTTTTACTGATGATATAATTCTTGTGATACATTTTACTGTTTTGAAACACTAATATTTGTGTTCAGCAAAGTCTCCCGAGTATAACAGTAGCCCCCATGTACAGGTTTTATAGCATTTTTGAAAGTTTAAGGGTCAAATATTTTTACATTGAAAATTGCCAGGTTGGTTATGTTGCCTTCGAGAGCGTACGGTAGCCCAGGAATGAGAATTAGAAAAAGAGCCCTGGTCCTTAACCCCTTAAGACCGCAGGACGTTCTATGCCATCCTTATTTAGATGGCTCTAAAATCCGCAGGGCGGCATAGAACGTCCTGCGGTCTTATGTACTTACCCGGTCGCCGGCGATCCCACGCCGGCGATCGCGGTATGGGGGACTTACCTGGGAGCCCAGGGAGTCCCCCTCCGTCCTCTTCGGCCCCCCAGGGCCATGTGATCGCGAGGTCCTTGCGAGGACCCCGCGATCACATGGACGGCATAGCCGTCCAAGGCAGTGCCAGCAGGGGAAGTGCCTGTAATGACAGGTACTCCCCCTGCTGTCTGAAATTCAAATAAAATCCGTTAAAACAGTGTAAAAATAAGATTATATATACTTAGATCATATATATATTTATTATATATATGATCTAAGTATATATATATACACATATACACATATACACATATACATGTATTTTAATATTAATATATGCATAATTATATATATATATATATATATATATATATTAATATCAAAATACACGTACAATGATATTGATTAAATATATATATAATTTGTATTATATATATATTTATATATAATAAAAAATAAATATATAAATACGTTAAAAAATAAAATAAAAAAAATAATACAAAATAAATAGATAAAAAATATATAAACATGCGAAATTTCGTTCTAACTGTATTTTAAAATTAATATATATATATTGATATCAAAATACATGTAGAACGAAATAATATATATATCTATATACATAAGTATATACGTATATATCACTAAATATATACCTATATATAAATAAAAATAATAAAAAAAATTATATACATATATATGCACACATATATATATATATACACACCTATATTTATAATAATTCTACGCATATATTTATGTAATAATTTTACATAATTAGGTCATTTTATTAATTACAATCCGCGGTCTTCAACTTCGGATCGCAGTGACAGGCTGTCACTGCGATTGGTATTTACCATGTGTCAGACGATTTTACAATCGGCTGACACATGGAGCCGCGGTATTTTCCCGCTGCAGATAGCGGTCGGGGGACATGACTGGCCCAGGCAGTCCCCCTGCGGTCAGTGACCGCGATCTGCAGAGTCTGATCGCAGTGACAGCCTGTCACTGCGATCAGAGTTACTATGTGTCAGCCTATTGGCTGACACATTTAACTACAGGCAGGATCCCCCTGCACATCGGGTGGGGGGCATGCCTGGCCACCCAGGAACTCCCCCTGTGGCCAATTACCGTGATCTGCAGGAGGTGATTACAGTGACAGCCAGTCACTGTGATCACTGATCCTGTGTGTCAGCCAGTGATGTGAAATCACTGGCTGACACTGTCTCTGCCCCTCTCATTCATCAGGATCATCAGGATGATCCTGATGAAAGTCCTCCTGGAAGGACTGAAACGTTGATCGCAGATATTTTTATTCTACTACAATAAAGTTTGGACTTTTATTAAACCGTGAGTGCAGCCATCTACTTGGATTTTTATATATATATATATATACATATATATATATTGATATCAAAATACACATTGGACGAAATAATATATATATATCTATATACATAAGTACCGTATATACTCGAGTATAAGCCGACCCGAATATAAGCCGAGGCCCCTAATTTTACCCCCAAAAACTGGGAAAACTTATTGACTCGAGTATAAGACTAGGGTGGGAAATGCAGCAGCTACTGGTAAATTTCTAAATAAAATTACCGTATATACTCGAGTATAAGCCGACCCGAATATAAGCCGAGGCCCCTAATTTTACCCCAAAAACCTGGGAAAACTTATTGACTCGAGTATAAGACTAGGGTGGGAAATGCAGCAGCTACTGGTAAATTTCTAAATAAAATTAGATCCTAAAAAAATATATTAATTGAATATTTATTTACAGTGTGTGTATAATGAATGCAGTGTGTATAATGAATGCAGTGTGAGTGTATGAACGCAGTGTGAGTGTATGAACGCAGTGTGAGTGTATGAACGCAGTGTGAGTGTATGAGTGTCGCGTGTGTGTATGAGTGTCGCGTGTGTGTGTGTGTGTGTATGAATGCAGTGTGTGTGTATGAATGCAGTGTGTGTGTGTATGAATGCAGTGTGTGTGTGTATGAATGCAGTGTGTGTGTGTGTATGAATGCAGTGTGTGTGTGTGTATGAGTGCAGTGTGTGTGTGTGTATGAATGCAGTGTGTGTGTGTGTATGAGTGCAGTGTGTGTGTGTATGAGTGCAGTGTGTGTGTGTGTACGAGTGCAGTGTGTATGAGTGCAGTGTGGGTGTATGAGTGCAGTGTGTGTGTGTGTGTATGAGTGCAGTGTGTGTGTGCAGAGCCTTGGTGGGGGGTGGGCATTTTTTTTTTATTATTTTATTTTTGTATTATTATTTATTATTATTTTTATTTAATTTCATTATTATTTTTGTATTATTATTTAATGTAATTATTATTATTAATATATATTTTTTTCGTCCCCCCTCCCTGCTTGATATATGGCAGGGAGGGGGGCTCTCCTTCCCTGGTGGTCCAGCATTGGCAGTTCAGTGGGGGCTGTGGGGGCTGTGAGAGATTGTTACTTAACTCTCCTGCAGCTCCTGTCAGCTCTCTCCTCCTCCGCGCCGTCCGGTCAGCTCTTCTGTCAGCTCACACTGTAAGTCTCGCGAGAGCCGCGGCTCTCGACTCGTGCAGCGCTGGAAATAAGGTGAGTTTTAAACTTTTATAGGGAGGAAAAGGAGGGGCAAGCCACCTAAATGGTGGGTTAAACACTATAGGGTCAGGAATACATGTTTGTGTTCCTGACCCTATAGTGATCCTTTAAATAAAATGCCTTACCAATTATCAATAGGAAATACAACCTTGTTAAATCTAAAACCTTTTACTAGATGACTCTTACCTTTAAAAGTAATTAGACGGGGGCGGGGCCTAACCACAGAGCAGTCGCATGGTGCTGCAGCTCCTGCAAGCTTACGCAAAAACAATCGAATCCTGTTGAACAGAACGTGTGACCTGACTTCTTTTGGATCCTGGGTGAATCGGGACATCGAGCACCACAAGATGACACCTTTCCTGAGGTTTTACGCTTCGGTCCTGACCACCCAGCTAATGAGGCCTACACACGATGCGGACATGGGGGAGACGGCCGCTCTCCCACCGCCCCAACGTACTTTAAGGCACAGCTGGAGCCACCGTTCCCACCCCTATGGACCGGCGGGGGTTATCCCGGTCCCCACAAACCTGGCACACAAAGCTACATGGCCTGCAACTGATCACCAACGCTGGGGCCCTGAGTGCGCTGAACCCAGCAATATGGCGGCTACAAAATCTGGGCCCACACTTACACAACCCCAACCTTCAAGCCTGGACCTGATTTTTCAGAAATTTTGGGCCTGCCTGGAACAACTCCTCGCCAAGTCCTCCCCTGCCCACGGAGCAAAGGAAGAGATAAAGGTGAAGAGGAGACGGAGAGGCCAAATCCCGGGTAAAGCATGCTCACCTACGCCCGCAATGAACGCTGTATACCGACCTAGGCCGGAGGTCCTACGGAGGTTTCCTCCAAAGCTTCAGCCACAATGCCGGAAGCCCACCCGCCGCTGGCGGCAGCGAAACACCAGGGCCACCTGCAGCGTCCACACAGGGAAAGACCTGGCTCACATAGATTCCCGAGTCTGTGGCACGCAGAAGCCGACCCGACATGAGGCCTGGGGCCGGGGAGAGGTCCCTTCTCCCTCACAACCTGTCAGCAGCATCTCACAACCTGTCAGCAACATCCAGAGCTTGCACGCTCTGACCGCCACACGAACCGCCAAGGGAATTGACTGAAGCAGCGCCTCGCACACCAGACCCACACGCAGACATCCGAGCACCTTACTAGGACTGACAAACGGAAAGGACTACAGAATTGCAGCTGAGTATCGCCCATTATACAAGCGGACACTGACTAACCGATCGTCGCTACTTACCAAAGCACGCCTCTCCACAACTAGGCTATACTCCTCTCTTTTAGCTTAGGGGAAACTCAGCCTGTTATCTACCCCATTGAAGACCCCTTTACCGGTAGTTGTCTCGACTATAATGCCGTGTGGGTGCTCCTAGTTTATGGCACTCAGGTGCACCTAGCCAGCCATACCTTGCAAGCGAGTTATACCTTTGGCTATCCTCATGTAAAACTCAATTTCTTATGTTTATGCAGTACTCAGTAGGCAAATGTTTAAATACTCAGAGATAGATCTGTTGCATGCATCACTCGAATTTTGCCTTACATATATATGTGCCAGCACAGTCATTCTCTAGAACTTCTAAGTACTTATTCTTCTCACAGTCTAGCTAGTTTCAATCTTCTGTAATCTCTCTTTTATTTTATTTAAATCTTCATCAAAACTGTTATGTAATTCCAGAAAACAAATCGTTAATCTTTCTACTTAGACTTGTGCATATAATCCCACTATACCCGAGACCCTTCCTGTCAGCACATAGACGTACACACAGTATATTGTTGAACCAAACTTGTTATAAATATAAAAATGTGCAAACGCTCATGCCACTACCTAACTCTTGTGAACCTTTGAAACACGCTGTTGTGGCGAATGTGATAACCTGTAACCACCTGCACAATAAAAATAAAGAATTTAAAAAAAAAGTAATTAGAAAAATTGTAGACAGTTGAAGAATCAATAAAACAGAATATTCCCAGAATATCTACTTATATACTTTGTAGGAGCACTTAGAAGCAGCAACCAAGCTATATTAGTCAGCTAATATCTACAACCCTTATATACACTCCTAAAGGCACCACCCCCTAAAAATGTAACACCTGAGTGGGCCTGTGCTTATTTACAAGCAATAGCAAACACCAAACTAATTAAAGCAAATCCCCTACCAATTATCAACAGGGAATCAAACCTTGTTAAATCTAAAACCTTTTCCTAGATGACCTGTAAAAGTAAAAAGAAAAATCTTAGACAGTTGAAGAATCAATAAAACTATCTAGAATATCTCCAAATACACTTTGTAGCAGCTCTTAGAAGCAGCAACCAAGCTATATTATAGTTATTTTAAAAACAATTGAAAATATATATTTTTTTTAAAAATGTAAAATTATTCAATAAAAAGTATTTAAAAGAAAATAAGAAATTAGTTATTGTAAATGTTCTGGAATTGGCCATAGTTCAACTTAAAGCATTTACTGTGACAATTCCATTGACATCACAGTGTGTCATGATGTCATTATCAAATGTGAAACTATACATTGCCAGGCAGATATACTTTACTGCAATAATTGTGAGACTTCAGCAACAAGCTGTACTCATTCCTGGAATTTCTTGTTTACTGAGTGTGTTGTGCATATTATTATTATTATTATTATTATATCAGAATGGCAGGCTTAGCCTTATTGCCATTCCTTCTTGTCGTGTGGACCTTTCTTGGAGTTGGCTCCACCTATATAATCTCTGTGATTTTAGGACACAGTAAGGCTTTTCTGCCCTTCATAAGGTAAACTATTTTACTGATGTTTTATATTAGAGATGATTTAGTGGAACTGCAGCTTTACTGTCTGAGCTTATTGAAAGAAGCAGACATTCGTGTGACATGTAGATGTGTGAGATTTCCCATTTCTGAAATGTTTCATGCATTAAGCTTTATTACATTTTCTTTTTCTCCTAGTGATGGTGGAGTTCACTACCCAGAGAGTAGAATATTTACTGTTGTCCTAACAGTAAGCGCCAACTGGGGTAAGTATCACCAGTTCTGCAGGAGTCTTTATATAGTTACTAAATGTGTCTGAGATGCTAGTGGGGATACAGATTTCTGTGTTGAGGCTCCAATTAGACCCTCTGCATCTCACAGCCACATAGACTGTAAATTCTCATCTTCCAGACACATGGTTATCATGCAATAACTATTCTAGGATATTTGTATTTACATGTGATTTATAATCCTTTAAAACTATATTATCTCCATTTTACTATCATAAGATATGTATTGGTAAAAACCTGTAGAGACGTATATTTTAAACCAGTTGCAGTTACCGGTATTTAAAACGTTTCTCACTCAAAACATGTTAAAATGGGAGCAGTGGATATCTTGGTAAATGTATATATAGTGGGCCATCAAACTGGTCACTATAATCATTTTTTATATTTTTTTAATTCTTTATTTTGATTGTGCTTCATTTGTTGTACATAGTGATTGACATGCCTGTGGTGTCAACAATTCTTCACAAAAAGATAATAGGAGCATGACAATTGTATACAGCACAGTTTTGTATCTTTTTTTTTTTAACAACTAGTCATTGCTAAAGCATTATACTGAGTCTGTCAGCTAGCGTATCGTGTGTGTATATGCGCTGAAGGGTCTCCCTTTGGCCGTTGAAGACCTGGACTGTCACACTCGATACTAAGTGGTAAAAGTGTTGTCTGGTTTGTTTGCCACTATAGCGGTCGGCTGTGTCTAGTGAGGTCAGCTGTGTTGTAGTATTGGTTGTTGGGTTGCTAGCCACATTTTTACATATATGGGGTGGCACCTGTCTGTCAGCTGGTTGTGGGGGGAAGGTCATTGTGGCTGTCATATATTAGGTCAGCTTGCGGAGCCATAGACTTAGAAATCAAGTTAAGTAAATTGAACATCATTAATTAAAATAAATGGAACATCATTAAGTAAATGGAGAGGTAATTATTACTAAAATATAACAAAAATATAAACCGCTGAGGGTAGCCCAAGTATTTAAGTCCTTGCGTTAGAGGAGAAAAGGTGAGTGCACTTTGAGTTGGCCTGCAGTCCTTTCCTAGAGGGGTGGTGTAACTCTTCAGGTCAGTGCGTTGCAAGGTGGTGCCGCCGTTGCTCTTGGTATAAATGGCGTTACCCAGTCAACCAACCACCTCGGTCAGGGTGTTGTCGATAAGGTTCCATTTGGCAGTCCCAGCTCGCTGAGTATGGCAGAAGCCTCCGAGAGGTGAGTGAGGGAGTGTGTCTTGCCATCCTTCTCCGCTAGGAGCCTGTACATACCCCATTTGTAGGGAACCTTGTGGTCTCAGAGTAATTGGGTGATTGGGCAAAGTGACTGTCTTCACAGGATGGTGTGGCGGGACAAGTCCCTATAGAAGGTGAGGTGGTGGCCCTCAAAATCAACAGCAGGTGTCTTCCTGGTTGCTCCCAGAATGATCCCCCTATCAGAGTCCCGGACAAATGTTTTCAGCACGTCTTTGGATGCCTCTTGAGGAGCTTTAGGTGCTTTAGGCAGGTGAAAATAATAGTCTATTGCTACCTGTTTCGACTGTTTTGGTGATAGAAGCGTCGTCATGAGCCGCCTGAGATAATGAGGCATTTCTTCGGCTGTGACGGTTTAAGGGATCCCCTTGAGTCTTACGTTTCGCGCCCTTGTCTTGTCCTCCAGGATAGCCAAACGGTTAAGTATTGCC
This sequence comes from Pelobates fuscus, assembly GCF_036172605.1. Lineage (NCBI taxonomy): Eukaryota > Metazoa > Chordata > Amphibia > Anura > Pelobatidae > Pelobates > Pelobates fuscus. Next base: position 123,288,880 of record NC_086319.1, read on the forward strand.
GCATTGCTCTTCTGGACCGTGTGCAGAACTGAATCTGTAGCAGATTGTGCCACTTTCACAGTCTCCATATCTGCTTCTGTGCTGGCCACACTGGTGGCAAGTTTGGCTACCTCTTCTCTGACCACCGCCACATCTGCTTGAAACATTGCCCTTATCATTCTGCCGCAGCAGCGTGGTGAATGGCTTGAGGGATCTTCTCCAAGCAAGTGTGCTCCCAGTGAGGTCTGCATAGAATGATAGATCCATCTTTTCAAACTGGTAAGGTGAGTTTTCCTTGGTCGCCGCCACTACCGCCATCTTGTCTTTGTGGCGTTGAAATCGTATGATAAGATTTCGGGGTGTCTCGGCGGGTGCCTTAGCTGGTTTCGGGGCACGGAAAAAAAGTCCAACTGCGCTGTCTTGGCTTGTCGTGGCGGTAGCAGGGCCGTTAGCAGGCACCTCAATATGTGTGGCATTTCCTCCGCAGGAGTGTACTCCGGGATGCCCCGGATTTTGTATTTATTGGCCCATCTTGCGTCCTCGAGTGCCGCAAACTGGCGCTCGTGCCCTTCATTTTGGCTTTTGAGGCCTTGTACCTCCAGTTGCAGAGCAGCTATTTGTGAAGCGTGGCCGGTGGATTCTGTCTCCCGGGCTCCGATTCTCCCTGTTAAGCCATGGATGTCAGCCCTGAGGGAAGCTACGTCCGATTGAAGGGTTCGTTGGAGATTGGCAAGCAGTGATTTGAAAACTGCCGTAGTCACTGGCGAGGTGTCTGCCCTCCGGGTCGCTGGCCTAGGCGCTGGCTCCAGGGGGAGATCTACAGCTTCTTCTCCTGAGGAGAAGTCATCTGAGAGTTCAGAGAAGGTCTCCGGGTAAGCGGCCATTTTAAGTGTTTGGCGTAGCAGTTCAGCTATGTTTGGGCCCTGTCTCGGGTTATCCGGCTTGGGCTTCTTTGATTTACATCCCATTATGTTGGTCCGGTATCGGTTGGCCCAGTAAGCCGATATATTGCCGGTTAGGTGGTGCCAAACTTGTGAATTTGGTAAGTTTGAGTCTGATATTGCAGGAGCTCATGAACCATGCAACTTTCAAGCTTGGCTCCGCCCCTTGAAATCTATTTTCATGTCTCAATCGGTTTATTGATTTAGTTGCCAATGAGAACTATTACAATCAATACACAATATTCTGCTTCTGAAGAAATAAGAGAAAAGAAGAGTTAAAATAGCGACTTGTATGATTACTAGATGAATACTGATGCATGGGCCACACAAGTAACTATAACTAGCTGTAAAGGCTAGAAGAACAGCAAGTCATATAATCCTCTTTCAATATAAGGTCCGGTTGGGGTCAGAAATTGTGTTCGCTGGTGGCTACTATCATCAATGAAGTCTAGATGAAGTTGCTGCCAGTAAGGACAGCTGCCTCTTGCCAAAATATAACCAATAGAACCCCTGTGAGGGTAATAGAATGCTAACTTCCCTATATGGCACATTGAGCTTATATGATAACAAGAATTCCTCTAATATGTATTATATGTAGGAGGGAGTGAAAGTTTGGCTGGAAATACTGTTTGGTACTGTTTGGTATGATCTGTGTTCAGTGTTTCATAATATTTATACAGACTGATTTACTTTCCTATAAATCATTCATAATCCATCTCTTTCCTCAAGTTATTTCTTCAGAACAGTTTCAATCTCAGAAGAAAAACTCACTGTGTTTTGGGATTTTAAAAAAACAACAACTCACAATTGTTGGTTTGAAAGTCTGCCATTAATTCTTTTAATTTGTTTTTAGGAATCATTACAGTTTATGTCATGTTCAGATTGATGCAGCTGAGAAGCCAGATAAATAACACCAGCTCATCATGTTCCAACAAGATCCTTCTCGTCTTTGGTTGGCTATGGTGCTTTGGGATATTGATTGTTGGGTGTTTTCAGGTGGGTAATAATGTGGCAAAAATGTTCACTGTTCTTGGAGTAAATTCGAAACATGTAATAATTAAGATTTAACCAAATGGCAAGCTCATTGAATTTAAAATTACAACAACACAAACTCACAAGTAATATTTGGTCATTGATCAACTAATGAGGAATTCAGCTCAGTGTGCAATGACTAAGACCAGAAAATATATTTCCCATAGATTTGTTTGATAAAACCTTATTTATTGCAAAAATGTAATCTATTATTGACCAGTGAACTCAATCTTCATAAAAGGCTGAGAAACATCTTGATCAAAAGCCAAAAAAAAAAGATAACTACTTTGAGGAACAACTATGAATAAAGATTGTACCATTCTCAAAAATGGCCACAAGGTGTAGCTACAGTATTGAATAGCTGTAGGAATTCAGTCCTACATGTTATACAAAATGGGTTATCACCTGCATATCTCAATTGGACATTGAGTGGTCTTTCCTGGGCACAGAAAATAATATTTCCACAACTACCCAGAGTACTAAGCTTAAGAATTGTAAGAGCTATTTGCGAGTACACTCAGTGTTTGGCTGATGTGAGGTACTATTGAAGAAGAGTCATAGTTCTGAGATATCAGGTTGTTGCAATAACTCCTGGAGGAACTATTTAGCAGGGAGTCAGAATCCCTAAAACTGGGACTAACCACCTGTATTACACACATACTCTGCAATTCGTTTCGATCCGAATATGAATTCAGACGAATTTTGGACAATTCGGACATTCGGGTACTTCCAAATGTCCGAATTGCTGAAGTGCCGAATTGCCGAATTGCCGAGGTCCCGAACTTCCGAAATTACCAAATTTCCAAAGTGTCGAAGTTCCGAAGTGCTGAACTGCTGAAGTTCCGAAGTGTCAAAGTGCCGAAGTTCCAAAGCACAGTAAAGGGGGAACCTATTGCCCCCACCCACCGCTCAGGCCCCCACCCCTGAGCGGCATGGGGGCCCTAAAAATGTCCCCCCCAGGTGACTAGGGGTCCCCAAACCCCTAGTCACCCCCTCCCCCCCCAATAAAAAATATCCCCTACCTACCCCCCTCACCCTAAAAATAATGAGGGGGGACCTTTAACTAAATACCTGTAAAACAAAATAAAACTTACCATTCGATGTTTTCTTTCTTCTAAAATCTTCTTTTTTCAGCCCCAAAAAGGCCAAATAAAAAAAACAAAATAAACGACGCAATTATAAAAAAAATAAAAAATTTAAAAAATTTAAAAAACGAGCGGCAAAAAAATTAATGTTAAGTTTGGTTATGTTTTGGAGATTTGTAAAGGGTCTCTGTCAATCCCTCCACCACACCCAAAATGAGTTTAAAATTCCCAAAGCTCTATAAGCTAAAATCCATTCCATCTGTAGATACTTTTTCCACACCACAAAATCCATGAGTACTCCACACTGTCATGTTTTGCTCTATATTGCCTTTCTTTTTCCCTGCTTTGGTTTCTTGTACTGTATTGTGCTGTATTCTCAATAATCGTGAATGATTACAAAATTTATTTAAAAAGGTTATAGCAAAATGCACTGGGTGAGCTGCAGGGTGAGGAATTGGAGGAAATGGGATGGGAGTTTCCTTTCAATTTGTAAAAGTTGCATTCTGTAGGTATGACTTCTGGATGTGTGGTTTTGGTATAAGGTGGGACAATTCACTTTTTTCCAGGTTTTCATATATTTTGTTTTGCCTTGTATAAAATGAGAATCTAACCTATATGTTTAATATTTTGTCTTCCAGTCGCATACATACGTAGTGATCCATCTTATTGGAGGGGCACTTGCATACATGTTTGGTACCATGTATATATTTTGCCTCACTTTAATTGAAAAAAAAAATAATCAAGGCATCAGTAATACCATATATCTAATAAGAATGGGACTATCTGTCTATAGTCTGTTATTGATGCTGCTTTGTATCCTTTTTAACACGGTTTAATTTGTAATTCATTGTATTCTATATACAATTCAACACAGGAGACATAGGTGGCAAAATAAGGTTAATAGGGTTGTGGACTAAATTTAATTAACCCCTTAACGCCGTTACAGGCTTCTATGCCGTCCCACTTTAAATGGGCTTTAAAGCCGTTGTGGCGGCATAGAACGCCGTAATGGCTTTGAGCCCTGGAGCGCCTGGGATACTTACCTTCCTGGCGCTTCGCTTCGGGAGGACTGCCTGACAGCCCAGACAGCCCTCCCAGGGCAATTCAGGCCCCTGGGGGCCATGTGATCGCGCTCAAAGAACGATCACATGGCAGCAATAGCTATATATATATACATATATATATCATGTATATATACTAAGTCATACTTAGTGTATTTTAATGTTAATATAATTACATATATTAGTATTAAAATACACTTGGAATAAAATTACATATATTTATATATAAGATATATATATATATATATATATATATATATATACACATCTAAATATAATTACAATAATAAATAAAATAATAAAATAAATAATTTAAATAATAAAAAATAATTGTACTGTACTTTGATATTAATATTTATATAGGTAGTAAAAAATACTTAGAATGGAATTCACATAGAATTTAACAGATATATATATATATATATATATATATATATATATAAAAATTCTATGTGTATATTTATGTAATCTTTTAACATAATTATGTGATTTTAGTAATTAAAATTAAAAAGAAAGTCTAGAGCAGGGGTAGGCAACCTTTTAGCAGCACTGTGCCGATATAGGATTGTGATGTCCCGCAGCGTGCCGGTCCTATTTTTTTATAAATCGAGGTGTGTATGCTGCCGTATTCTGCTTGTGTTATTTTTACTGTAATTGCTTTGTATCGTTGTATTTGTGCGTATATATGCAGGGCTGTCTTTAATAATGACTGGACCCTGGGCAAAGCATTTGCTTAGGGCCTCCTGGACCCTGTCCCCCCTTCCCAGGCATGCAATCCCGTCCTCCACCTCAACCCTCTCTCCCTGTTGCATGGGTGATTAAAAGGTAGATCCCCATCTGTCGTGCAACTCCAGAAATGCATTGACAGCTGGGGCTCTACCATTTACTCATGTTTGCAGGTCTGTATTTAGCACTAAGCAGTTTTTGTGGAATATGTTTGTATGTGGTGTTGGCGTGATTGCAAGCACACACACACACACACACACACACACATAGATATACTGACACACACAGAGACATACTGACACACACACAGACATGCTGTCATACAAACATACTGACACACACACACAGATATACTGACACACACATAGACATGCTGACATACAAACATACTGACACACACACACATATACTGACACAGATATACTGACACACACACAGACATACTGACACATGCTGACACACAAGACATGCTGACACACAAACATACTGACACACACAGATATGACACACACACAAACATACTGACAGGCATACTGACACAGACATACACTTTAAAACCCACCCTCCAGTTTCCTACCTTTCCTGCTGGTGGCTGAAGTTGTTGGGAGTTGGGAGTTGGGGTCTAGAGCTCTTGGCCAGCCCCCCTCCAATCTGCCTACTCTTCTTTCCTGCGTGCTCCTCTCTTTGAGGGAGGAAGTGATGCGTGGCCGTCACTTCCTCCCAGCCTGCTGCCGAAAAGCAAGGGGCCTGCTCGCGCTGTTAAAGCACCTCAGCGTGTGACCGGGTCCCTGCTGATAGAAGCCCAGCGGGTGGTCCTTTGTGCATGGGCCACCCGGTGAGCCTCCTTAGTGTGCAGATTACCAGCCAGAGGGTTAGAAATAGTTGAGGCCAGCAGGGCTCACGGTGCAGCTGCCCAGTTTGCCCCGCATTAAAGAAGGCCCTGCGTATATGAGCTATTATATTGTTTATGTTCATGAGTAGTTTATGGTATTGTGTATGATACATAGATATGAATGTAAACTGTGTATGGGTGCTGCTTGTGGAATTGTGTGTGTGGATGGATATGTCAAAGTGTGTGTTTGTTAGTGTGTGGGGGCTGTTTGGGGTATTGCATGTGGGGTTGTGTGCATGTATGTGGATTGTTAGTGGTATTTCGTTTGTGTGGATTGTGTGTATGTTTGTGTGTGGGCTGTCCGTATTATTTGTATGAGGGGAGGGTTATTCTGCATTCCTGTGTATATCTAGCAGTGTGGGTGGCTTCCCTGGGTTCCAGTGGGGACTAGTCCGGCCAGGTACATGTTAAGGACAGGAGCTGCAACAGCAACTGCAGGCTGCTCTACTACAGTGTGGATTCCTATTCACAAGTGCTGGGAGGAAGTGATCTGAGATCACTACCTCTACGTGCTGCAATGCTTAAATTGAGGGTTGTCCTTCACCACCTTTTCGGATTAGCAGATATCTGAAGTTTTACTGGGACTCCTGATAGGCCAGAGCATGTTTGGCTCTAGCAGCCTTGAGTGCCGTACAAAGACACCTCGAGTGCCGTGCATGGCACTAGTGCCGTAGGTTGCCTACCCCTGGTCTAGAGAATTTAATTAGCAAGCACTATATTTAACCCTGCAACTTTCCAAGAGACCATAAAACTTCATGGGGGGTACTGTTTTACTCAGGAGACTTCCCTGAACACAAATATTAGTGTTTTAAAACGGTAAATTGTATTACAACGATGATACTATCAGTGAAAGTGAAGTTTTTTGCCTTTTTCACACACAAATGGCACTCTCACGGATGATATTGTTGTAATACATTTTACTGTTTTGAAACACTCATATTTGTGTTCAGTGAAGTCTCCCGAGTATAACAGTACTCCCGATATACAGGTTTTATACTGTATTGGAAAGTCAGAGAGTCAAATATAAGGCTTGTATTCCAGTTTTTTTTCACATTGAAATTTGCCAGATTAGTATGACAACCCAAGGTACAGTATTGCAAGTGGGGTAGTCCAGTTTTTTGTTTAGTAGCCACTGGCCAAAGTTAGCATTTATATTAGTTTTTTTCATTTTTCATTTTTCACACAAAAACCAATATGAAAGCTAACTTTGCCTAGTGTTTGTGACTAAGTGGCTACTAAAAAAGACTGAACATACCCCATTTGGGTTGTCTTCTTTTGCAAATGGTATGCCATCATGGTGGCAATTCTCATTCCTGGGCTATGATACAGTCTCAAAGGCAACATAACCAGTCTGGCAAATTTCAATGTGTATAAACTGAAATATGTAACGTGCTATGTTTGACCCTGTAACTTTCCAAAACACCCAAAAACTTGTTCATAGGGGGTACTGTTGTACTCGTTAGACATCGCTGAATACAAATATGTGTATTTTATTGCTGTAAAAGCTAACAGTATTATGACATTCACAGTTAAGTTTTTTTTTACAATTTTATTCATATTAAATTATATTTCATATAGAAATATTTGATATGATATGAAATCCCTGTTTCTCCTGAACAAAATGATATATAAGTGTGGGTGAATTTAATATGAAAAAGGTAAATTACAGTTGAACAGACATATAGCGCAAATTCCAGGTTTTGTTTACGTTTTGTTTTGATCAGAACAATTGCCTCCGTCTTCAACCTCTTAAGTACACAGCTTCAGAAGCTTGTCTTACCCTTAAAGACACAAGCAATTTTTTCATTGTTTGCTGTTTGTGTTCAACTGCAATTTGCATCTCTCTCATTTATTGTACCAACACATATTATACACTGTTTTTTAGACGACAAACAGGGCTTTACTTTGATGTGACATATACATATATAAATTCTCATTTATTACGAAAACAAAATGAAAATAATGCAGGGAAAAATTAATTCCCCCCTCCCCCCCCTCCCAAGTTTTGGCAATAATAACATGTGCATAATATGTCCAGATTTGCAAAAGCAATTCAACATCAATTCATTTATGTTTCTTGATTTACAAAATACATAATATGTGTAGGATTTCAGTTTATTTTGAAAGTTACAGGTCACAAACTACAAGGTCTAAAATAAAATTTCAATGTGAAACAATTTTAGAAGTTGGTATGTTTGTCTTGGAATTTTAATTCCCATCACAGAAAACAAAATTGCCATACAAAAGTAGATATTAATATAAAGTAGATATCACAGGCTATTTATCTAAGGTTATTTTGACACTTTTTACGTAGTAATTTCACTGCCAATCTCTGCTAAATATTGGAGTAAAATTGTTTTTTTTCTCTATTTTGGCATATACACATATAACAAGGTTTTTGTAATGTGTATTTCGTAAAGCTGGTGTTTGCTATTCCTGTACAGAAACTCATATTGTGTTCAGCTACATCTGCTGAGTACAACGATACCCCTTTGCCACTATTCTGTGTCAGCTACAATGCCATAAATGAGACCAAGGTATTTCAGTTTCTATAGTTGGAATTTTCATAGATGGTCCTATATCTGATTTTGTGGCATTATAGCAGTTTGACTGTTCAAATCACCCCACAAAGACCTTCCATTTGAGAAAGCAGACACCATGGTATCTTTTTAGGCATATATTATACCTTTACTTGCCACCATTTTTTGGCCAATTTATTTCAAATTATGTGGTGAGAAAAAAACAAAAAAAATGTACATTCATGTTGCAGTTTTGCTGGGAATGTCGCACATTTGATAAGTGCCACTGTCATTAATTCCCCCTAAGTATGCTCACAGTATGTTACAGAGCTGTAAAAGAGACCAGTCAATTTCAGATTTTTAAGTGTGAATTTTCATAGATGGTTTTGATGGGTCCCTATTCTATTTTGAAATATTTTAGCAGGCTGCTTATTCCAAGTACCCCAAAAATACATACTATTTCTTAAAGAAGACATCCAAGGGTATTTCAAAAGGCATATTTTAAACCTTAACGTGGGATCATTTGTTTGCTAGCCTGTACCAAGTGTAGAGGTAATATGCATTTTTCCCCTTTTTAAAATGTTATTTTTACTTTTTAAAAGTTTTTTTTTAACTATTAAACTTTTTTAAAACTTTTAACAACTTTTGTTTTACTATTTTAAAACTTTGTTTAAACTTTTTAAAAGTGTTTTTTACTGCCGCAGTTGTGGCAAACTGAGGTTAATTTTAGTATTGGACAGACATTTTCCGTCCTGGGTCCTTATGGGGAGGACTGCAATGATGAAAAATGTAGGTCTAGCGTCTTTAAGGGGTAAAGAGGCTAATGATGGTTTGTTTTGTTTACTAAACAGCAAACTGTGGTCACTTCATAATCAATTTCTACAATTTAGGCTACAACAGCTACACAAGTTGTAATTAAAGATAGATAGATAGATAGATAGAGATATTTTAAATGTCATAGTTGACTTCCTTAAGATAACATGCTTGCAGTGTTTTCATGCGTCATATATGGGCTCGTAAAAGGTGAAATTGGAAACCCAACTGTAGAGGTAACTTTTACTAGTATTTCACTGAGAATCTACTTAACAATATTTATTTTACTTTATGTAATCCCAGATAATTAAAAGCAAGTTTCTTTATTGAAGGTTCATTATAGCCACCAGAAAAACTACAGCTTATTTGTTCTCTTCCGTTTGTTCTGATGAATATAACCATTTCCCTTCAGAGAAAGTGCAGAGTTTACATTACTGCCAGAGGCGGCTCTAGACTTTATGAGGCCTTAGGTGAAACTCAAACATGAGGCCCCACTAACAAAAGAGTAAATAAAATAGAGTTGCAATAAATGCATGCTGTCACATATACACATTGATGCACAGTTTACCTGTGTATGTGCCTGAGAGTGTGTCTGACAGAGAGTATCATTGTGTGTGTGTGTGTGTGTGTGTGTGTGTGTGTGAATGTATGTCTCTGTGAGCATGTTTGCATTTTTGCCTGTGAGCATGTATGCGTATGGGGTAGCTGCTTGAAGTTGTATGTATGTATAGGGGTCTGCCTGTAGCCTTTGTGCATTGTAGACTATGGAGAAAACTATCTACTCTTAATACTGGACACTATAATTGTATTGAATTTTAACCACTTGCATATTTTTAAACTATGTATCTCTAACCACTATTTCTTTGTCATTGTATCTTAACTGGGTGTGCTTGTTCTTTAATATATGTATATGTGTGTATATATATATATATATATATATATATATATATATATAATGTATATATATATGTATATATATATATATATATATATATATATATATATACATATATATGTATATGTGTGTGTGTGTTTGCTCATACATACATGCATATATTCTGCAGTTTGTCTTGTCCTGCATGTTAAGGCTAGTTGCTTCCTGTCCTGCTCATCACTGGTTTGTTAACTTAAATGTTATTCAACATTCTGCTTATCGCTAAAGACTTTCTCTGTTATTTTTGCTCCCCCCCCCCTTATTTTATTGATACCCACCCAAATGTCTTGCTTGACCAATCCTCACCTCTTCTGTGCATCTCCATTCCATAGCTTTTATTGCAGTCCTGTTTTGACCCTATCATCTCTGTCTTCCACAGTCAGTTTTAAAAGACCACTTCTATCAAACCTGAACAGTGCAATGCTCTATACTCTCCTCCTCTCCTTCTCTCTTATCTCCCTCAGAATCAAAATATCCCATTCCACCTACTTCCCTCAACAACACACTCACATTTACATTAATCCCTCTTTGCTACACTCCCCCCTTCTCTCATCTCAAGCCCTGCACTCATTTCTCTATTCTCTCTCTCCTGCTCTAACCCAATTTCACCCTAGTCGCCGCCCATATAAAACCCATTCACACCTCCTGTCACTATCTCTCCTCCTACTTCTGGCAGCTGGTGACGTCTCTCCCAACCCAGGGCCCCACACCTCATCTGCTCACACCAAAATAACTAGAAACCATGCAAGCCTCCTCCAAATACCCTGCAGTTTATCCTCCTCTACCAAAATTCAGTGTGCACTCTGGAACGCTCGCTCCATTTGTAGTAACATCAAATCTACAGCTATACATGACCTCATCATCTCTAACTCACTCACAATACTGGCACTCACTAGGACCTGGCTGTCCCCATCCGATACCGCTACTCCTGCTTCTTTATGTTTCGGTGGTCTACAGTTCTCCCATACTCCTAGACTCTTTTGAAGTTCACACTATATGCCTTTTTAAGCCCACTCCTTTAAGAATTGCCATCATCTATCGCCCCCCCCGGTCACCCTAAACTATTTATTGAACACTTTTCCTCCTGGTTACCCCACTTTCTTTCCTCTAGCACTCCCTCTCTCATACTTGGGGACTTCAATATCCCTATCAACAAGCTCAACTGCCCTGATGCCTCTCGTCTGCTCTCTGTAACCTCCTCCTTTGGACTCACACAGATTTCTTCCTCAGCAACTCACACTGCAGGAAACACTCTTGACCTCATCTTCACCAATCTCTGTACCACCTCTGATCTCTCCACTGTTCCATTTCGTTTGTCTGACCACCATCAACATTTAACATCTGCATACCCCATACCAAAATTTCACCACCATCAACTCTCCAACCTCGCAGAAACCTCAACTCCCTCGATCTCAAGCACTTCTCCACCACACTCCAAACACTCCTTTTACCCATCTCAATCTCAACTGCCCTAACTCTGCAACCTCACTCTACAACTCCACTCTCTCCTCTCAACTTCACATCATGGCACCTCCTACAGTTAAACGCAGCAAGCACCCCCAACTACAACCCTGGCACACTAAGCTGACCCGTTACCTCCAAAAATGTTCCAGAACTGCTGAACGCTGCTGGAGAAAGTCTCACTTTGCATCTGACTTTATCCACTATAAATTTATGCTGCGCTCCTACAGCATGGCTCTTTCCTCTGCAAAGGTAAACTACTTTAAAACCCTCATAAGCACATTGTCCCATCAACCCAAACACCTGTTTCACACTTGTGATGCTCTTCTTCGCCCTGTGACTCCCCCTCCTTCCACCACTTTGTCCGCCACAAACTTTGCATCTCATTTCACTGAGAAGATCTCTACAATCAGGAAAGAGATCTCTAATCTCTCTCCTACCCCTATCATTACATCACCCAACCCCACTCCCCCTGCCATCCTATGCACATTTGCACCTGCTACAGCACAAGAGGTTTCTGCTCTGCTCCTGTCCTCCCGCCCCACCACCTGCTCCCTCGATCCTATTCCCTCGCATCTCATCCGCACTTTGTCTCCCTCTCTTGCTCTTCCTCTCGCTAGCATTTTCAATCTCTCCCTTTCCTCTGGCACATTTCCCTCACCCTTCAAACATGCAACCGTAACCCCGATTCTGAAAAAGCACAACCTTGATCCTAACTCCCCATCCACCGCCCTATCTCGCTACTGCCATTTGCCTCCAAGATCCTCGAGAGAGTTGTGTACGCCAGACTGACAGACTTTCTCAAATCCAACTCTCTGCTTGACCCCCTTCAGTCTGGATTCCGCGCTGGTCACTCTGTCGAAACTGCTGTGACCAAAGTATCCAACGATTTAATTGCTGCTAAATCTCATGGCCAATACTCTATCCTAATCCTCCTTGATCTTTCTGCTGCATTTGACACTGTTGATCATCAACAGCTTCTTCCCATTTTTCGTAACTTTGGTCTACGGGATACTGCTCTCTCCTGGTGCTCCTCCTACCTCTCCCAGCACTCTTTCAGTGTTTCTTTCTCTGGTTCTGCCTCTTCTCCCCAACCCCTCTCTGTCGGCATCCCCCAAGGATCTGTCCTCGGCCCCCTATTGTTCTCTATCTATACTGCCTCCCTTGGTAAACTCATCAGCTCCTTTGGTTTCCAATATCATTTATATGCAGATGACACGCAAATCTACCTGTCCTCCCCTGATCTCTCTCCACCCACCTTGACTCGTGTTTCTGACTGCCTCTCTGCTATTTCCAACTGGATGGCTGCTCACTTCCTTAAACTCAACCTGTTTTTCCTCCCTCAAGTGCTGCTACTCCTGTTGTCTCCATCCAAGTCAACGGCGCTACTATCACCTCTACCTCGCAGGCCTAGGGGTTCTTTTTCGATTCTGACCTCTCTTTTACTCCCCATGTCCAATCGATAGTCAAATCCTGTCGCTTCCAACTCAAGAACATAGCGCGCATCCGCCCATATCTAACGCCGGACGCGGCTAAGATATTGGTTCATGCTGTTGTTCTCTCTCGCCTCGACTACTGCAATCCCCTTCTCACCGGTCTTAAATGTTCCTAGCTTGCACCGCTGCAATCTATAATGAATGCGGCTGCGAGGCTTATTTTCCTGTCCGGTCGCACCTTCCACGCCTCCACGCTCTGTCAGTCCCTGCATTGGCTTCCAGTTAGATATAGTGCCCAATTCAAAATTCTGGCGCTTGCTTACAAATCCCTACATAATGCTGCTCCAACATACCTATCCTCCCTCATACACAAGTATGTCCCGTCGAGACCCCTGCGCTCATCCCAAGACCTACGCCTATCCACTGCCCGGATCCCCACCTCTGACGCTCGCCTTCAAGACTTCTCTAGGGCTGCACCTATTCTGTGGAACTCCCTTCCCTCCTCAATCAGACTTTCACCCAGCCTCCACTCCTTCAAAAAATCTTTGAAAACTCACTTCTTCATTAAAGCGTATCAATTAAACTGTCAGCAGGCTTCTCATCCCCCACCTCATGACTCCTTTCCTGCAACTGTCAAAAATGACCTACCAAGCACTCAATAAACCCTTCTCTAACAAACTATTTAATTCCCTTACTTTAACCCTGGTGACTATGACAAGGTGAGTAAAGGGGTACCAGTGGCAGGGAGAGCGTGACAGGGCGAAGGGGTTAAATGGACAGGGGGGTTGTGAGAGAGTATTAGAGGGGTAATGATGAGAGGGAGGGGGATAATGTGAGAGGGAGGGGGTGATGTGAGAGGGAGGGGGGTGATGGTGAGAGGGAGGGGGGTGATGTGAGAGAGGGTGTGATGGTGTTAAGGAGGGGGGTGATTTGAGAGGGAGAGGATGGTGTGAGAGGGAAGGGGTGATGGTGAGGGAGTGGGGTGATGGTGAGAGGGAGTGGGGGTGATGTGAGGGAGGGAATGACGTGAGAGGGAGGGGGCTGATGGTGAGAGGGAGGGGGTGATGTGAGATAGGGGGTGATGGTGTGAAGGAGGGGGTGATTTGAGAGGGAGGGGGTGATGGTGAGGGAGTGGGGGTGATGTGGGTCTGAGGGGGGATGATGTGAGAGGGAGGGGGTGATGTTGAGGGAGGGGATGTGATGTTGAGGGAGGGGGTGATGCTGAGGGTGGGGGTGATGCTGAGGGGGGTGATGCTGAAGGAGGGGGGGTGATGCTGAGGGAGGGAGGGTTTGATGGTGAGGGGACTGCATACCTTAATTTATTCCCTGGTGGTCCAGTGGGTTCCCTGGTGGTCCAGTGTGGGCTGCCTGGTGGTCAAGTGGGCTCCCTGGTGGTCCAGTGTGGGCTGCGTGGTGGTCCAGTGGGATCCCTGGTGGTCTGGTCGCCATTACTTCCGGTCTGCAGCTCCACAAAGCTGCAGACCCTGTATCTCGCGAGACCTGTTAGAGTGTTGCCATAGTAACCCGTGGCAACGCTCTGATCAGCCAGTTTTCGAGACACATGGTCTGCAGCTCTGCTCATTGCGGAGCTGCAGACCTGTGTCTGCAATGGCTGGCCGGGCAGGCAGGAGGGGCCTCGCACCCGGCGGCATACCGGGCAAGCCACCGGGCCCCCTCCTGTTGTTGGCTCCTCAGTCACTGACCGAGGAACCAACACAGTCTGCCCTCAGGAGGTTTAGGCGGCCACGAGGCCCCAGCCAGTGCAAGGCCTTAGGCAGCCGCCTAAACCACCTAATTAGAGAGCCGGCTCTGAATACAGCCTAGGGACACCTCCCCAGCCACTATCTTTCTGGGGAAGTGCTGCACAGTGTGCAGCATTGCCATTCGATGTTTAACACAGTAAAGGAGTTTAAGCATGCGTGGGATAGGCATAAGGCTATCCTAACTATAAGATAAGGCCAGGGACTAATGAAAGTATTTAGAAAATTGGGCAGACTAGATGGGTCGAATGGTTCTTATCTGCCATCACATTCTATGTTTCTATGTTTACCCTCTGCATGGAGACACTGAACTTTCCTCATAGAGACGCATTGATTCGATGCAATTCTATGAGGAGATGCTGATTGGTGAGGGCTGTGTTCCTCCTTGACAGTCTCAGTCAATCCAATGCTTTCCTGTGAAATCATGGTGATTGGTTCAGATCACCACTTCTGATGATGTAAGCAAAGCAGGCAGATCAGGGGCAGAGCCAGCAGCAGCAGACTGAAATAAAAAGTAAGATTGTGCTATATTTAGAGGGGCAAGAGGGGACCATGGGGGGTAAATGTTGGTTTTAACACTATAGGGTTAGGAATACATGTTTGTGTTTCTGACCCTATAGTGTTCCTCTAAAGTGAGAATTGTGAGGAGTTTAAACACACCTTGCATTTATGCAGTTATGTATCGTCATATGTCTCTGAGTCTGTTTCATGTAATCTCTTTACTTATCTTGGTCTGGGGATCCATGTGTCTCTGGGGTTTTATTGTCATGGTGGGGAGGAAGTATGGTCCCAGCTTTAGATCTGGGCCCAACGTATCTCTTGGGAGTGTAAGCCCTGGCAGGAATTCCTGAAAAGGCCAGAAAGATGGGCTAGGGGCAGGATCAGGCCAAAGACCAGCTTCAAGCTCAAGCTTAGCCCCTAGGTAGAGTAAATCTAGACTTATATTGAGTGTCTAAGGGGTGCCATTGTCTTTTTTGGGTTATGGGTTGGTTTGAATTTGAAAGTTGAATTTTAACTGTGGAAAAGATTTGGAGAATAGAATTTTGGAGCATTTCATCTATTTAAAATCATAATAAAATGCTCGTATTTACTCCATTATATCCAAAAATATAGGAAGCTATATAGATAACAATAAAAGTGTATTTTCTCTTTAGGTTATATTCCTGTTTCATGACTTCTTATAGATTTAGTCTTCCAAATAAATAAATAAAAAGTGAAAATTAGTCCTGATCTAATTCTACTGAAAACCATACATGTCTTGTGTGCTCTCTCCTAGAATGTCCACTTAGCAGGGGCCGTGTTTGAGTGGCTTACGACATTTGGACTGTTTAGTTTCCTGTTAACACTCTTTCCAGATTTCCAGGTTTGTATGTAAATGTAAATCTTAGGAACACAATGTACATATAACCTTGTTATGCCTTGTTCTGTGATTCATTCTCTAGTTATTTGCTATCCACTTGCTATTTCCTTTAACCCCTTAAGGACCAAACTTCTGGAATAAAAGGGAATCATGACATGTCACACATGTCATGTGTCCTTAAGGGGTTAAGGATGACTCGAGATTTCTGCATGCTGTAGTGTTTTATTAATTCTTTGCTTTCTACTCTCAAAACTCCCGACAAATGGGAAGGGAGAATTAGGATGGTGTAGGCCGGAGCTCTGAGGGGGCATCATAAGTTACACAACTCATGTTATTTGTGACGCCCACAATGGACGGCTCACAGGTATTCTGCCTACTGGGCACCCAGTATTTAGGACCATATGGGAAGCGGTGCTGAAGTGCTAGTCCTAGTGTCTGCTGCACAGCATGAGCACATCAAGTGAGGCACTTGTGGTGTGGTGCCCTTGGTGTCCCCAGATATGGGATGCCAGGGATCTGAAGAACAGGACTGCAAAATCATGACTGTCCCACCGAAATCGAGACTGTTGGAATGCATGTACTTTTTATACATTATTTGTTATGTGTGCAGTCCTTAAGGAGACATGTAAAGATAAGCACTTCATTCACTGTCTTCTCTGCAGTTTGAATCTTAAAAATGCATGATTTGCTGGGGCGGAGCTTAGCTTCCTAGCAGGGTGGACGTGCTTCACGACAGCTCCTGTACACCAACTACTAAAACGGGGGATATACCCCGATCCATCGCACGCACACTGCTGGGAAGGTGTTTACAGAGTGGGGGAGACCCTGGGAATCATTTTGGTATGAAACATATGCCAGCAACTCACCGGGTCCCCACAATTCCAGCTTGAGGCCTAACCGTGATCAAGCCAGGGAGAGGCGGCCGCTCTCCTGGATGGCAACCTCGCGGATGATTCCCTCACAGTACTCACCTTTAAACCCCCCCCCCTCTGGACCGGCGAGGTCATCCCGGTCCTCGCTGGGGACGATTACCCCCACACCACGACCAGCATGAGAAGCAACACCAAAAGCGAGACGAAACAGCCAAGTCCCAAACAAGATGGCGGCACAGGCACAGTCTGCCAGGAACCGCACACTCCACATGCCACCCCAGCGCATAGAGGAGTTCTACGGCAGGCTGTGTGCCAGTCTGTGGACTACACTTCACACCCAGAGACAGGCCTTCACGAGGGCGCTGAAGGAGGTAGCGGCATGGATCCGCCCGGCAACACGACGGCAAATAGGCGGGAATCCCCCTCGCAAACACAAGCCGAAAACAGCTCAGTCACCAGATGAGTACTCAAGTCGGGCGCCATCTGCGCGACACCACCACAGAACGGCAGTCCCTCACATGACGTCAGCCACGAGATGGTGCCGACAGCGGCGATCTCTCCAGCCTACGAGTTACACCACCAAGCAAACGAAACGGAAAGCGGCTCCTACCCATCGCAAAGATCACGCTGCACACCAAGACAGTGCACAAGAGAAAGCCTCGCTGACGACCGTAAGAGCTGGAATCAGGCCCAGGGACTCCATCGGCAGGGCCAGCTATGCTGGCATTCGAGACATTCCCACACAGGGCATAGGCTGAAGTGCCTTCCACCCTGCCCCACAGCCGACAGACCTTGAACTGATCCGTGTGGGCATTTTCCTCGGCTGCCCCAGCTACTGCCAGAACACCGTGATACCTTGTCGGGTTTGTAACCCATTTACCACCGAACTCTCCTATCTCTGGCAGGGGGGACTTTCGCCAATGTTACAGTATATTATTTAGTTAAACTGAAATGATTCTCCCTCACTAGCACAGCTATTGATTATAGTGTTTCCTTTTTGACAAGAATTGCTGCTAGTGATCCCACAATCTGTTATGTCTTGCTACAGCATACTCACCTAGTTAAGACTGGTCATGACAAGGATGAAACACTTTAGCAACTGGGCACACTCCCTAAGCACGACATGTTCACTGGAAGAGTTGCAGGATTAGCCAGATACTACAATACTAGAAGCAGGCAAGCCTCACACACGAGGGATGCTATCCTGCCGTTTTTACATTGTTAGAGGTTTTTTTTTTTTTTATTTAGTTTAGTTCTCTCATCTTGATTTTTGTAAGGGGATACCAGTATACTTCATTCATGTTAACGAATAGGCTATATCTCTCACTTAGCAGATACACACATGAGCTGATGAATAGGATGTTATACCAAACACACAGATGTAACACTCTTAATATGTCAAGCTATGTGCAAAGCCATTATATTACTGTTTACTAGATAGGAGCAGGAATTAAGCTACGAAGGTTTAAGCAGATATAGTACCTTTAGTATGCCAAGCTAGGTGCCAAACCATTTGCACAGATCCTCCTGACTGCTGCCCTTCAAAGCCCCGCAGTTTAAGCAGTTTAAGTGGGTACAGTGCAACAGGTCTGTAACTAGCCCAGCAGGTCCTACACGGGTAGGACTCACGATCAGTCTATTATCACAAATGATAGCACTGTACTGTAGAAAAGCAGCTACCTGGCCTGTTTAACTTGTGACTGGTTATGTTGTCATTCTCGTTTGTTTTTGTTCTGTTTTTTCTCCTTTGTTCTCGCTTTTTAACACAGGGAGGGAGAAAGAAGGAGAAAGGCAACCTTAGTTAAGCGTGTGATCCTATAAATCTATGACCGTCAGTATGACAACCCGAAATAGTATATTGTCTGCCTTCTCGTATAACTGACATGTTAACCTAATCCTTGACGTATCTACACAAAACTATAAAAAAGTGAAAACACACTAGCATAAGTAATTTTGCAATGTAAACCATACTATTAGCACAAACCGTACTATTAATATAATTAATCTAGAACTGTTAAGCGTAGACCGTCCTACTTTATTTTATTTTTACTATTGCTAATTTCACTGTTTAGCTATACTTAAAATTGTAAAAAATGTGCAATTCCTCATGCCACTGTCAAACTCCAGTACATCTTTTAACACGCTGATGTGGCGTATGTCGCTACCATGTAACACCCTGCACAACAAAAATAAAGAATTAAAAAAAAATAAAAAAATGCATGATTTGCAATGCGCACTGAATCTATAAGCCCAATCCAACATAAATAAAATTCTATCCACTTTGTACTTTTACAAACATCTATAAAATAAGGTGTAGTTATACCTTAATAGGGTTTATCAGCCAGCAATACCATGAAGTTTACAGATAAATATACCCGTCACAATAGTGTATTCCTGTTTGACAACACATTATACAATGTAAAATATTGTGTATGTTTTATTTAATACACTTGATTAAAGAACCACTATAGTGCCAGGAAAACATACTCGTTTTCCTGGCACTATAGTGCCCTGAGGGTGCACCCACCCTCAGGGCCTCCCTCCCGCCGGGCTCTAGGGGGGGTGGAAGTGGTTAAATTTACCTCTTTCAACAGCGCCGGGTGGGAGACTCTCCTCCAGCCATGCACGCATTCAGCCAGTCCATAGGAAAGCATTCACAATGTCAATGAGACAGCCACTAGAGGCTGGATTAACCCTATTATAAGAATAAGGGTTAAACCTAGCTGGACCTGGCACCCAGACCACTTCATTAAGCTGAAGTGGTCTGGGTGCCTATAGTGGTCCTTTAACTCTTTGTTCATGGGTATAGTGACCTGAGATTTATTTTCTTTTAACAGCAAATTACTATAAAAAGGCCAGAAGATTGGAGGGAACACTGGTTCGTCATGAGGGAGACGATACAGACTATGGAAGAATTCCCGTAAATTAACAGCTATGGTATAATGTATGTCGCCTTTCTTTTTTCCCTGCTTTGGTTTCATATACTGTGTTGTGATGTATTCTCAATAAATGCTGAATAATAAAAAAAAAAGAAATTGAAAAGGGGTATCGCAAAATGCCGTGGGTGAGCTGCAGGGTGATGAATTGGAGGAAAAGGGATTGGAGAGTTACCTTTTAATTTATAAAAGGTATATTCTGTAAGTGTCGATGAAAGGGTTAAAAATGAAGTACATAAATGGACAGACTATTTTAGAAATAGCAATTCTTAAATGTCAGCTTAAAAGTAAACCCTGTTGCAGACCATCAAAGAGATAACCTTTTAACCTCGCTACCAGAAATACATGTTGTTGGCTGCTAAATAAACAATATCGTGTTTAGCTGATGTAATCTTGTCATGTTACTTTTGCTGTAACTTCTGTCTATAAATATGTTTGCCTAACTCTTTGTACACTGGCAGTAGCCCAATTTGAAACACGTTGTCTTTGTATCACTGAAAGGCTCTCTCCGAATGTTCGGTCCAAAAGTGAGGTGCATGGAACGTTTTGCCCAGCAGTGTAATATGACCCCAACAGTGACTTCTGGAGGTGTGCTTTTGTTTTGTTTGTTTTTATCAGGTTTTCATATTTTTGTTTTGCCTTGTATAAAATGAGAGTCTAATCTATGTATTTAATATTTTGTCTTCCAGGAGCATAAGTACGTAGTGATCCATCTTAGCGGAGGGGCATTTGCATACACATTTGGTGCCATGTGTAAATTTTGCATCAAATTAATCGAAAACCCAAAACAATCAATGCATCAGTAACACAGTGTTCTTGCTGATGGAGTCCTCTATCTATACTCTGATATAGGTGCTGCTTTGTATCCTTTTTAACACAGTCTAATTTTCAATTGTATTCTGTATTTAATTGTGCAGTTAACATGGGTGACATTGGGTGGCTAAATAAGGTTAATGTGTTTAGCCAGGAAAGGTACATTCAGATATACTCTGGTTTTCAAGTACAACCTGGGGATGTTATTTCTGCCCAACAATAATGGTTTGTTTTGTTTACTAAAAAAGCAAACAGTGGTCACTTGATAATCGACTTGTACAATTTAGCCTACAACAGTTAAGCTGAAATTACACTTAGATGATAAATATATAGATAGATAAATAGATAGATATTTTAATTCCATAGTTGACTTCCTTAAGATCCATGTTTGCAGTGATTTAATGCATCATATATGGACTAGTGAAAAGTGAACGTGGAAACCTGACTGTAGAGGTAAATTTAATTAGTATTTTGCTATTATTCTGCTTAACAGTTTTTATTTTACTTTATGCAATCCCAAATAATCACAAGCAAGTTTACTTATTAAAGTGGGAATTGTGGGGAGTTCAAAACACACCTTGTTTGGTTTTCAGGTTTGTATGTAAATGTATATCGTTAGGAACACAATGTACATATAACTCTGTTATGGTGTTCTGTGATTCATTCTCTAGTTATCTGCTATCCACTTGCTATTTCTGTTAGTTATGACTTGAGAGTTTATTTCAGTCTCCCTTCCTCAGCTGCATGCTGGAGTATTGTATTCATTTTTTACTTTCTACTCTTGTAACTCCTGACAATTGCGATGGGGGAATTGGGAAGGCGTGGGCAGGGCCCTGAGGGGACATCATCAGGTACGCAACCCACGTTACTTGTGACACCCATAATGGCGGTTCACAGGTAGGCTGCGTGGTCGGCATTTAGGACCATATCAGGAGCGGTGGGGATATGCTCCCTGCGTGGCCATAGTGCCTGTTGCACAGCACAAGCACATCACATGAGGCACTTACGGTTTGGTGCCCGAGGACAGTTCCTTGGTGTCCCCAAATATGAGATGCCAGGATCTGAAGAAAAACAGGACCCCAAAATAGTGACTGTCCCACTGAAATCGAGACTGTTAGGATGCTTGTACTTTTTATACATTATTTGCCATGTCTGCAGTCCTTAAGGAGACATGCAAACATAAGCACCTTTCACTGTCTTCTCTGCATTTTGAATCTTGTAAATGCATGATTTGCAATTCACACTGAACCTATAAGCTCAAACCAACACATAAAATGCTAGCCACTTTGTAATTTTGTAAACATCCATAGAAGGTGTAGAGTTATACCTTAATGGGGTTAATTTGCCAGCAATACCAGAAATTTTACAGGTGGATATCCCAGTCACAATAATGTATCAATAACGTATTGATGTTTGACAGCACATTATACAAGGTAAAATATGTATGTTTTATTTAATACACTTGACTAACTGCATGTATATGGGTGTAATGACCTGAGATTTATTTCCCTTTAATAGCAAATTACTGTAAGAAGGCCAGAAGACTAGAAGAACAATAGATTCTTAATGCGGGACACGAAACAAACTACAGAAGAATTCCTGTAAAATGAACAGCTCGCAGCTGAAGGTGGCTTTGTTGACAAAAATAAACTTTACCTAATCTGCTTCTATATAGTCTGTCTGAATGTCTTTTTTTTTTCACCGAACACTGGTTTTAGAAGGAAAAGTAATATATTCTTTATTCCTTATATAAATAACATGTTCAGAGATGTGTCAATATAAAAATATATGAAGCTATCAAAAAAATATTAAAAAAATTCTAAATATTAAACCATTTTAAAAGTTTACCCCGAAATATTACATCAAGGCCTAATTCAGCCAAATTTACAAAAGCAAATTTTATACTTAGGGTTAATCACTTAACTAGAAGTCTCAATTCTCTCATGACTTGCTAGCCAACCAAGAAGATGGATTATTTTTTATTGTGGCCTGCATTCATTTTTTTTCTCCAGCATTTATTTATTTTCCAAATTCTTTCCCGTGTCCTTTCTTTTGACTCAGCCCTTCATCCTTTCGAAGTAAATAAAATGAGTACCATTAAATTGAGTAATAGTAACAACCCCTGGATGTTGGGCTAAGGCTAACATCCCCAGGACGTACTTAAAAACCAGAGTAATCTGGGCGTGGTTGGCGGCCGAGCGAGCTGGACGTGTCCGGGTAAGGCTCTGCTGCGACCGCGGTGCCAACGGCTAACAAAAGCAGAGACAAATCCCTAAAAACATCTGAATTCGGTGGGGGAAACAGGATGGATAGGAAAGCCTCGAGAAAACAAACGAAAAGAGTGACGGAAACAGGTCTAACGGTGACCGATATGTTCGCGGCCTCTCGAGCAGTGCGTTCAGGCACACAAGATGGCGGACGGGACAGTCATGGTGCGCCCCGTTCACCCTCGAGCCCAGCGAGCGGCGTGACCATGGGTTCTTCAGACTCCGATACCGGCCAAATCCTGGCTAAATTGGCGGAAGTCCGTGAGTACCTGGCCACTGAGATTACCCGCAACACGGCAGAAGTGAAGGCCGAAATCCAGGCCTTGGGGGTGCGGACAGCGGCGCTCGAGCACCGGGTGGAATCCACAGTCGTGGCCAGCAACATTCCATAAGGTATGCCTGGGGGCACCCCTTTCGGCTGATGGCCTTCAAAGATGGCCGCACTAAACTTCTCTTCCCGGATGGCGACCCGACAAAATTTCTTGGCGACTTTGGGATCCAAACTCCTGATGACTTCGCGGTGCCGGGGGCGTCGGCGGAGGTCCTCGCCGTTCTCCCCCGTGAGTGGTATGCGGCAGATGAATGAGGAAGGCGGATCTCCTGTTGCAATTCCAGGCTGGCTGGCTGTTGTACCGGCTGGTAAGGCCTCACGGGGGGGATAATATTGTTTGGGAGGGTGGGTCTGGAGCCCAGCTCCCTATATTTTCTTTTTTGGGGCCCAGTATGGCGGGATCCCCGATATAGCTCCTGTGGGTCAACGGGTTCCCGGTCTCGAGGGTGGGCTCGGTTCTACTTGGGTGGGTTAGGGTTGCTTAACGTCCCTGGGCCTCACCTTGGCTCCCGCGCTAGTTTCCTTGGGCTGACCCTCAGCTGCGGACTCCATAGACTGTTGGCTTGTTATGCCACATACCCTTTTGTTTATGACTTTATTGTTAGGTTCCTCGAGATTGGGGTCTTATATTCGTTTTGATGGTTTTGGTGTTGGGGTGCGGGAATGGTTTCGGGCGGCGGGCGGTGGGCGGCGGGCTGGGCTCTAGGTAGTCACCTGGCGCCCTCGGATTGTATATTGCAAATATATTTGTGCCGGGTACCGATTGTGTTATATGCTCATTGTGTGGCGGTGGGGTATTTCGCCGGGAGGGGTTGGGACCCGGGGCGGCGGGGGATTTTATGTGGGAAACTGTGCATACTATGTTTTCCGGTCCGTCCTGTAATACGGGGCCCAAGTTTAAGCTTGTGGGGAAGAAAGCCGTTTATGCCCCTACCTCCCCTACATAATAGCTTCCCAACTGACGGTATCGTTGCAAAATGGGTTCTATTGGGGGGCAGGCAGGTTCTCAGGGGTTTTAGCCTTGGGCTTCTTCTTAACGCTAGTGTTCCACTCCCCCCCCCCCCCAGAATGCCCTCAGCGGCCACGAGGCACTATGCAACAGGGGATAAGGGTCTAAACTAGACTGGTTGTATCCGTTTGTGCACTTAACATATGTAGCCAATCTTGTTATACATGCGTAAATTGAGGTTTGACATGTTTAGCTCAGGTCATGTTATCGCGCTATGTGGCCCCTTACATATTACCCGTGTATTTCCTGGCTGTGCCCTCTGTCAACTGGGCCTGCTATGGTAGCCTTCCTCTTTGGCATCCTAAGTTGCTTCCCCCTCTTTGTTGAGGCCCTGCAGTTTTACCATGAAGATACCTTGCCCAACAGCCCGCTGTCGTGAGCCGGGGGAGCGGGATGCGAGTCCCTCGGGATCCCATTCCCTGCGGCCCGTCCGACTTCCCCTGCCTTTATGGGGATTTTTGTGCCCCTTTATTCGATTTTTGTCTCTAATATAGGTTCGCTTGGCACCCCAGGGGTGCTTTGCTTAGTTGGTCTATGTTTAGGCATCTCCGGCGCCCTTTTGGCGCTATGGAGGAGCTTCAACATATACCCCGTCCTGTCCTGGCGATAGGTAAGACCAGGCAATTGTTCTTTCTATTATTCTATTGTTCTCTTCTTCTTTTTCCCCTCTATTCTACCCTCCTCAGTCTTCCCCCTTCCTCTCTCCCCTTCCCTGCCCACGTCCCTTTGGGAGGGGTTGTCGCTGTGCCTCATTTGCTTTATATGGGTCGACCCCTGGTGGGTCTGCCTGTTGAGACGAGCTCGCCTTTTAACCCACCGTAATGCCGTTGAAACTACTATCCTTGAATGTTAAGGGCCTTAATGCCCCAAGAAAAAGGCGCCTTATGTTTCGAGAACTTAAACGTATAAACCCAGACATAGCATTCCTGCAGGAGACACATGTGCCAGCACCAGCGAAGTTCACTTTGAGGGATCATACGTTCAGGACTGTATTTGAGGCGAGAGCCCTAAATAAAAAGAATGGAGTAGCTGTTCTCATCCACCATAGATGCCCTTTTCGATTGGGAAATGTGATAATGGATCCGGCTGGACGCTTTTTAATGCTTTCAGGGAGTCTGTATTCCCACACGATCCACTTTCTAAATATTTATGCCCCCAATGACCCTTCCGCTGCATTTTGGGACAATATGGCCCAAACTGTCAATGGTTTACCCCACGGCATGATTGTCGTAGGAGGGGACCTTAATGCTGCCCCGTGTCCAGCGGCTGACCGGAGCCATAGAAGCGGGATACCAAGGTCACACAGTAGGGGGGGCCAAGATAAACTGCTCCGCACGTTTATTCAGCGCACGGGCCTATTGGACGTTTGGAGGGCCCACCATCCTGATGACCGTGACTTTACTTACTATTCTGCACCCCACGGCACTTACTCCAGGATCGACCTGTTCCTGGTGAACTCTCATGCGATGTCCAGGGTTTCGGACTCCGCGATTGGATCCATCACTTGGTCGGACCATGCTGAAGTCACGTTGACAATGGACAACTTGTGTTCGGCGTCTCCATGGTCCTGGAAACTGAATACTTCGTTACTACAAGATCCGGCCGTAGTGGAGACAGTCCGCAGGGAACTATCGGAGTACTTTGTTCGGAATACGGTGTCCGACGTACGCCCGGCTACGGTATGGGCCGCTCATAAAGCGGTCATACGGGGCATACTTATCCGTGAAGCTACGTTAAAAAAGAAACGCAAAATGCAACTATTGTCATCCCTCCTGGAGGCCTTGGGAAAAGCTGAGGAGAAACATAAAGCTGCCCCGTCCGCCAGTATGTTGGCGGACGTGCAGAAACTACGCACGTCAGTACGCGAGACACTTATGGATGATACAGCTAGGGCAGTGGTATGGTCTAAGAGGACGTACTATGAAAAATCCAATAAGATGGACACGTTGCTAGCTAGATCTCTTCGCCCGAGACAGGGTCACTCCCATATCACACGGATTAAAGACGCCACAGGTACGTATCGCACAGATCCCACCGATATCGCGAAGGTTTTCACAGAGTATTACTCTAAATTATATAACCACTCTGACGGCGGCGACAGCACTCAACAACATCGCGAGATTGAGGAAACGAGAGTTTTATTGAATCGCTTGGCTATGCCGAAGCTGGGGGAAGGAGACATTGCTGTCCTGGGAGCGCGGATCACGGCCGACGAAATAGACGCGGCAATTACGTCATTGAAGGGCAATAAAGCCCCAGGCCCGGATGGTTTTGAGGGCGGATACTATAAAGTTTTTCGTGAAGAGCTTACACCACATCTTGAGACGTTGTTCAACGATCTCATGGAGGGGGGAGTACCGGACAGGGACATGTCGTTGGCCGACGTGGTTCTCCTACCAAAACCGGGCAGGGACGATTCGCTTCCTGAGAACTTTCGCCCGATATCGCTGATAAACCATGACTCTAAGATTTTGGCCAAAATACTGGCGACCCGCCTAAGCCCCTTCTTAACACACTTAATTCATCCAGACCAAGTGGGATTTATACCCGGCAGACAGTTATATGAGAATACTAGACGCAACATTGACCTTATATGGAGGCAAGCGACTCGGAAGATCCCGACGTTGATCCTATCGCTTGATGCAGAAAAGGCCTTCGACAGAGTTAAGTGGCCTTATCTATTCGAGGTTCTTCGGCACTTTGGCCTCCTTGTCGCTTATGTCACTGCAATTAAGGCAATGTACACAGGTGTTCAGGCACGGGTCCGCATAGCAGGCTCGAACGCGAAACCCTTTACCTTGGGCAATGGAACCAGACAGGGCTGCCCTCTGTCACCTCTGCTTTTTGCCCTATCACTGGAACCTCTGCTGCAAACAGTGCGCTGTACCCAGGAGATTCGGGGGATCTCGATAGGAGATCAGCGGTACGTGGTGTCCGCATTCGCGGACGACGTGTTGTTGACTCTGACGGAACCGACGGAATCAATGCATGCGTTAGCAACGGTACTGGAGTCCTATGGAGCTTTGGCCGGCTATAAGGTGAACCTACCCAAATCTAGCGCACTCCCTGTTTGTATGCGCGACTCGGAAATTGCCCACGTGGGATCTGCACACAATATTCGAATCTCAAAGAGTAATATTAAATATCTGGGAGTTTACTTGACGGCGGACCCCGCCCGGCTTTTCCAACAGAATTATACCCCCTTGATTCGCACTCTTATTGCGGATATGGAGCACTGGCAAGACAAACCGATCTCATGGATTGGTAGAATCCACTCGGTAAAAATGAATGTACTCCCCCGGATTTTATTCCTATTTCAGGCACTCCCGGTACGACTCACTAAGTCGGACCTGGGCGCGCTCCAGCAGGCAGCTGGAAAGTTCATTTGGCAGAACAGGAAACACAGGGTCTCTCGAAACATTCTGTACAGGGCGAAGTCGAGGGGGGGACTGGGATTACCAAACTTCTATTTTTATTATCTAGCGGCCCAGCTCACACAAGTAGCACTCTGGCACTCCCCCCCGGAAGAAAGGAGGTGGGTTGACTTGGAGGCATCCCTCATGGGTCCGGATATTCCCCAGTTCTTCATGTGGGTCCCTCGGGAACACAGACCGACGACGCATATAGAATGTCCGGCTATCGCAAACTCGATGAAATTATGGGACACTGTGTCACTTAAATATAGGTTGTCCTCCCAGGCATCTCCACTAACTCCCTTTTTGAGGAATAAGGCTTTTCCCCCAGGAATGGACGCTAGAGAATTTAAGGGGCTGGAGGGTACGGGCGTTCAACGCCTTTGCCACCTGTACGAAGGAGGATCACTCCTTCAGTTTAAGGACTTGGAGACCAGGGCTGCTCTGCGCCCCTCTGACTTCTTTCGATTCCTCCAACTCCGGGATTACGCACAGACCCCGGCTAATAAAGCCTGCGCGCTGCGGCCGCCCACCTTCTTCGAAAACATGTGCCTAAAGGAGCAATTTCCAAGAGGCCTCATAACAACTTTATACGCGCATTTAAGCACATCCACGTCAGAATGGGGGGAACTTACTTACATAGCACAATGGGAGGCTGACCTAGGAGAGGAGCTGGAGGGGGTGGATTGGCAGGAGATCTGGGAGGCTGCAGCTACATCCTCCATATGTGTCTCCATGCAGGAACAAGCTTATAAAACCATGTTCAGGTGGTACACCACCCCGGTGAAGATGTGTAGAATGCATAGGTTGTCTACGGACATGTGCTGGAGAGGTTGCGGTCACAAAGGTACATATTTGCACATGTGGTGGGAGTGCCCTGAGGCCCAGGAATTTTGGAAACGGGTGGCGGACTTGCTGAAGGATATCTTCGGCAGGGAGATTAAGCTGGACCCATGGGTGTTCCTTCTGGCCAGACCTCTAGAGGGATGGACCAGAACTGAGCAGAAACTGGTACACAAAATTAACCTGGCAGCAAGGCGGGCCACAATTGCCAAATTTAATAAAGTTTGGGCACCTTGGATGGACAGCGGTATGAGTGATTAGGGCGCAAGGGTCCTAGGCGTAGCCCTACAGACCCCTCCCTCTATGATTGGGTGCAAGACGGATGTAAACACGGTTTACCTCCCTTTAGAGGGCATATTGAGGTTCTCATTTGGCGGCCTCCGGGAGGCAGCAAGCTTTTTGGGGGCAGGGAGATTCGGGGCTACGTACGGCGCAATAGGTTTGGGGTTATTGGCGCTACTTTGCGAACTACAGGCGGAGGACATGCGACTACTATCCCCTCCCTTTCCCCCCCCCCCCCCCTCCCTGGTTTTCCCTTCCTGGCTCTTCATCCTATAATCTTTCCTGTTCCCGCTTTTCTATGTCTTTTCTGTCTTTCCTTCCTTTCCGTTTCTCTCTTTATTTCTTCTGAATGGCTGCATATTCTTTTTCTCCGCCACCTTGGCTTAGACCTCGTCCTGTCTAGACAGGGACGCTACTACAGGGAGCTTTTCTTGGAAATGTACGATTGCACTATTAGGCGTTCCAACAGGCGAGGCCGGACAAAGTTTTTTCTATAGCCCGAAGGATATGTTACTACATATGTAAAATATTCAATGTCATGTATATCACATGCTATAGCCATTCTAGTTCTTTTTGAGTTTTATATATATGAAAATGGAGGGACACCACGATCTCATGTGCAAGCCTCGTTACCAACCCGCCGATGACATCGACGAAGCTTCAAGAGACTTATAATGTACCTTATATGATGTGCCTTATGTTTCTATTGATTCCTGCATATGTTCAGGTGGCGTTATTTGTATCGATGTGTATTGTACATGTGGTGTTCAACCGTACCAAAAATAAAGAATTTAAAAAAAAAAAAACAGAGTAATCTGAATGTGCCTTTCCTGGTTAAATACATGCTTGTTATTATTATTATTATTTTAATTAAAGGCTTCGCTGATTATGGATTTTTTTTTTTTTGTCCATCTTTCTTTTATTGAGGCATATATATGACGGGGTACAGAATAAAGAGTAGGGAATGCACATTTTTGTACAGGTTGGGAGCAGGATAACACAATATAGCATCTCCTGTGAGTATCAGCCTCATTTTATATGAATAAGGTGTAGCATAGTTATACCAACAAGTTGAACGATCAGTAGTAAAAGTAACGAAGCATCGTAACCACAGGCTTAATACATATCTGAACATTTTAGTCGTGAAGTAGGTGTTTGCAGCAGCTTTTCAGTCTAGCACAGATAGGGTGACTGGGAAATTAATGCTAAACTGTGGGCCCACATGGCATGTTCGTGGGCTTAATGTGCTTGCCGTTAACAGGCTATGTTTCGAGCAGGCCTGTCGCTAACAGACAGGCAAAACAAGCAATTGCTTGGGGCCCCGAGCTGGCCTGGGGCCCCAAGCAGAGCCGGTGCTTGTTTTGCTTCCTTTAAGGCTGCAGCCACCTGAGCGCTCTATAGAGAGACTCAGGCGGCTGCAGCACTCCTGGTTACCTCCCGAGTTCCTCCTCTGCTGAGTGCTGACTGCTGCTCTGTAGCGTGGCCGAGCTCTCCTCCTCTACCTCCTGCCTGTCACTCAGTCCGGCCGGGTACCGCGCGTTACAGGAACAGGGGATTCAGTTTCCTGTTCCCGGCCGGACTGACATGAAGTGTACACTTAGTGCTCACTTCCTTTTAGTCCGGTAGAGAGCGAGGAGCTCGGCCACACTACAGGGTCCAGAGAAGGAGCCGGAGGACTGAATTACCTAAGGTAGGGTAGGGAGTAAAAAAAAAAAAAAACAGGGATGGGGAGAGTAAGTAGGACACGGGGAGGGGGAGGGGGAGGGGGAAGTAAGAAGGACACGGGGAGGGGGGACTAAGAAGGACATGGGGTAGTGGAATAAGAAGGGAGGGGGAGTAAGAAGCACACAGGGAGGGGAATAAGAAGGACACAGGGAGGGGGAGTAAGAAGGACAGGGGAAGGGGGGAGTAAGAAGGACAGGGGAAGGGGGAGTAAGAAGGACATGGGGTGGGGGAATAAGAAGGACACGGGGAGGGGGGACTAAGAAGGACATGGGGTAGACAGTGGATAAGAAGGGAGGGGGGAGTAAGAAGCACACGGGGAGGGGAATAAGAAGGACACAGGGAGGGGAGGTGGAGTAAGAAGGACAGGGGAAGGGGGGAATAAGAAGAACACAGGGAGGAGGAGGGGGAGTAAGAAGGACAAAGGGAGGGGGGAGTAAGAAGGACAGGGGAAGGTGGGAGTAAGAAGGAAAGAAGGAAATGGGGGAGGGGAATAAGAAGGACACAGGGAGGAGGAGGGGGGAGTAAGAAGGACACAGGGAGGAGGAGGGGGAGTAAGAAGGACACAGTGAGGAGGAGGGGGGAGTAAGAAGGACAAAGGGAGGGGGGGAGGAGATGAGGAGAACACAGGGAAGGGGGGTGAGGAGAACACAGAGAGGGGGCAGGTGCAGAGCTCTATGGGCCGAAAGAGAGGGCACTTTTTTAATGTATATTGGATTGTATGGTACAGTGGTGTTTTTTGCAAATGTTCATTTGTTGAAAATGTTCAAATTTCATGCACATTAAAGGACCACTCTAGGCACCCAGACCACTTCAGCTTAATGAGGTGGTCTGGGTGCCAGGTCCCCCTCTAGGATTAACCATTTTTGTTATAAACATAGCAGTTTCAGAGAAACTGCTATGTTTATACTGAGGGTTAATCCAGCCTCCAAAACCTCTAGTGGCTGTCTCTATTGACAGCCGCTAGAGGCGCTTGCGTGCTTCTCACTGTGAAAATCACAGTGAGAGCACGCAAGTGTCCATAGGAAAGCATTGTAAATGCTTTCCTATGCGACCGGCTGAATGCGAGCGCGGCTCCTGCCGCGCATGCGCATTCAGCCGATGACGTCACAAGGAAGAAGGAGAGGAGGAGTAGAGCTCCCTGCCCGGCGCTGGAGAAAGAGGTAAGTTTAACCCCTTCCTCCCCCCAGAGCCCGGCGGGAGTGGGTCCCTGAGGGTGGGGGCACCCTCAGGGCACTCTAGTGCCAGGAAAACGAGTATGTTTTCCTGGCACTAGAGTGGTCCTTTAAATGCAACAGTAGTATTTGCACTGTAAACCTCCTTTTTTATTTATAGAAGGTGTGGGTGAACTTAAACTGTATGGCTATATTGTGGTTCCTGTAGGCTTTGCGTGCGTAAGGTGGGGAGGGCGTGGAGGGGGGGGGCCTCCATGTCTATTTTGCTTGGGGCCCCCAAATTCCTTCAAACGGCCCTGGTTTCGAGGGTCAGTTTATGTGAGTGTGATAAAATAATAAAATAACATACTCCACCTATACCCGTGGTGCTAGGCCTAACCAACAATAAAACAACATTAAAACTTAAAGCATAACTGCACGTGGTATTCCGTCTCCCGGCCCATGAGCTTTATGTGGCTGTAAATTTATGCCCTTGGGCAGCATGTTTCTTCGGGCTGAGCTGGTGTCAGGCGGGGGGAGGGGGGGGGTGGGAGACTGCGGTCTGTAGACCGTCTACTTATGTGTGTAGCGGGTAGCTACCTGTGACATGTGTTGGCACTCTTATGTTGAAAACAACAATAAATATTCTCCTTAGCGGGGCATTCTTTAAACAATGCTGTCTAGTATCTATCGATCAAGACAGAGGCTGTGTACATAACGTTTCGTGGCTTGTAGTCTTAGCTAACTTTGGGTAAGGTTGCGTTTTCGCGGTTATGCTTTATGTAGCAAAAACATTTAAGCCTCAGCTGCAAAAACAAGGAAGTACCTATTATGATAATTAGTACATATAAGCTCAGGTGCAGCGTGAGTGAGGAGAGCAACTAATAACACACTAACAAACATAGATAAACTATACGTGAATGCGGAAAGTCCACAGAACCACCAAACAAGTAACCCCAACAGGATTTCAAGTACTGGTCTGCGGTCTGTCCATTACTCGCCCCCTATGTTGTGCATGGTTCTCTGCTGAACGTCCATAGCTATAGGGGTCTTCCATGTTTGCATGTAGCAGTCAGCCGACTCCCATCGTTGGAACCCTAACATTAAGTCCCCTTCTCGAGGTGTTTCTTCTGATGCCTTGTTGGGGTGGATGTGTTCCCCTCACGCTGACAGTTGCTGCTCTGATGTGTACCGCATTCCCCTCGGACTGGCGGTGTGTGGGTAGATATGCTGCTCGCTCCGGTCACTGCCAGAAATCCGTGCTGAGTCTCCATGGAGCTTGCCCTTAGGAGCAGTGCTTGTAGGTATGCTTGTGGTCCGCTGTCGGCTCTGCTGCGTGAGTGTCTTCTGGGTGCTCGAAGTGCTTGTGCAAATGGGTCTCTGTCTGAGGCGCCGTGTGAAGGTGCGCCGGAGCGACGGGATCCTCCCACCTTGCCACCATTTTGGGGCCTTCGTCTTCTCTGGAGTTGCAGGCGTCTTTCGCTTGGTTAGGAGTGGAGGGGAGCAATTCTTAGGCTGCTGTTGGGCAGCGAGATGCATTCTCTCCTCGAGGTTGCGCCAGAACTTTGCAAAAGCTCTGTCCAGCCTAACCAAGATGTCTGGCTGGTCTTCAGTTGTGTCTAAGTGCCTCATGGCATCCGCCATATTTGTTGAGTCGGAAGGAGTGCCCGTCGCTGTAGCGCTCTCAGATGCTTGGGGACGGCCCGGGATAACCCCCACCAGGCCACAGAGGGGGGAACGAGGGCCCCAGATCAGGTCTCCAGTCGTGTTGGGGAGCAGGAGAGCGGCCGCCTCTCTCGCGTCCACCATGCTGGAAGGCCTTGCCAGGGTACCGGGTGCGTATCTCTTTTTTTGCCTCTTAACTGGTATCTGCGTGTGCACCTCGGTGTCCATTTGTGCTGGGAGACCTTTATTTGCCGCTTAATCGTCGTTTTCTTTTCTTAAATTCGCTTTAACTGTATGAAGTAGCCGGAGCCCCTGAGACAAGCGTCCTCTCGGCTCTGCGGTCAGGCCCCGCCCCCCTGATTATGGATTTTAACTTGTTTGTTTTTTTTATCTATTGCCAATCAGTCAGATAGGTATGTCCTTAAAAGGTGTTCCGGCCCCGGCTTCACTGAAATGCAAATACGTTCCACCAACCCGGAAGTGATAGATCTCGGGCAGCGATCGATGATGACATCAGCAATGTGGGTCTGGAACGCAAATGCGTTTCATATGGTCCGTTGGTTTCCTCAATACTTCTGATAGATTTCTCTTCACATAAAATCCATCATTTGGACAATGCATGTCCATATCAATGTAAAAATACAAAAAATAAGAATGAAAGGCACATTAGTAAGAACTTAAAGACTTATTAGTAAAAAAAATACAGAGAATTATTGGATCGAAACATCCCAAGGTACTATATTGGTAGTTATACAATAGATATGTAGTGTAAAGGTATAAGAATAAGGGGTGAATCAAAATATAGGAATAAGAGGTGAGTAAAAAAGATAAGGGGGTGATATATACAAGAGAGAATTGGAAGAACAGATTGAATGCAAAGAAATATAAAATATACTACATACTGAAAAAAGTGCGTCTAAATTGTATACACTATTCCATAGAAAATGTAAAGTAATAAAAATGAAAATATAAAAAATATACATATATGTACATATGCATATACACATATATTTATATATATATATATATATATATATATATAGAAGGCTTGGCCTGTAATTGTGGGAGGCACTATCATCCCTATTTAAACCCGGTGAGCCCCTGCTTACCTGTCGACGATCTCGGAAGTGATTCGTTCTACTTCCGGTTCACGTAATCCAGACGCGGCGGCAAGCGAGATAGGGTCATCATATCGAGGTCGGGCCGGTAAATGGAAGCCTAAACCGCTGTACAAGGCTGTCCCACCGGTAAAACAGTGAGTGACTGCACGGGCGCATCCAGCGCCACGAGCAGCATTAGTTAGGGATCCCCTTCGTCCCTCAGGCTCCCCGGCAACGTGCTAGCCTCAAAGGGACCCCCCACGTACTCACAGGGGCACGGCACATAAAGGGTGCATACTCGCTTGCATGCCGCGTACCGGCTTCGTTTTACCATTCAGACGCTGCAATACTGTTTTGTAGCTACCTCTTACATATGTTTATCTTGCTGTTAATGTTTTCGCAACATTGGACAGACGTTCATTGCATTTTAGAAAATGTACAAATACATTGATTTTATGAAGCTGTTATTTCTTTTATAGATTGTGCCCCAGCTAGCAATTGTTTCATTTTTCATAAGCAACCTGTTTAACATAATAAGAAAAAAATAATTATTTGTAGCGATATAGAGTGCCTCTCTAGAGGTGTGTATAATACTTCTTTGTATAATTTATCTACGCTGTTTTGGTTTAAAAAAGTAAAAGGTTTTAACTGTCAGAATGTCGTTTACTCAGTAGGTGGGGCTAAATATCGCCACCTTGTGGCTATGGTCAATATATATGGGTTTCATTCATTTAAAGGTTTGTATAAACTTTCATATACTTTTTCACATTTTACACTGTGTCAAAAAACTGAATGTAATTATCAGATGGGTCTAGGTCCTGCTGGTGTCGGGTGCCTAACGGCTCCACACGCTCTGTATACATTAAAAGTTAAGTTTATGGTATTTATACGGTTCTGGTTAAATTTCGTTTTTTTATGGTGTGGCAATTATTTGCAACTGTATTCCCCTGACAATTTAGTTGTGGTAATGAAAGCATGCACACACGCTCTCCATGCTCTTATGTACATTTATACAGCAGCAGCTGTCTACTTTTGATATTATTATCTTATAGTATATAATTGCCAAAGATTCTTCATTTGGCCGTCAATAAGCTTTGTACTATTGTTGTCATCTACTGTGTTTTTCTTAGTACAGTTATATGTATACGCCCTTTTATATACACTAATCTGTCTGAGGAGTATCACTAAACAGCCAGCAATCGTACGGTTACACCGTTAGTTATACTCTGTCATTCGCACGTTTCCCTGTACTTATCTTCATTCACATCTTCGCCTAAACTTTCATTCAATTCTATAACACTCACGTTAATCGGTCATTATGTACCACGGCATTTCGCGTGGTCTGGCTTTCGGTTAACTGTCGTCAGCTCAGTACCATTTATGAATGTTTAGTTGTCCGTTTGCCTAAATTACTATTCCTGTACATATGAGTCTTTCTTTAAAATCAGCCTTTTCATTGTATTTATGTCTAAATTAAAAACGAACATCAATATCCTAATCAGGATGTTTTAGGGCAATTAAGGTCATATATTCACGGTGTATTAATTTTCTTAAACCATAGTTAAGGTGTTTTGGTATATGTAAGCTTGTTAAATAAGATTATTTTACGCCCACTTCTGTCTCCTGCATCTCATGTTCCTAATTACACTAGGCTGTATTTAAATTAGATGTCAAGTTAAGTTAGTTTATCTTCCCTCTGGTTAAAGTTCATACAATTACCATCTCTGATTACAACGGTGCCTTCTTGCTTAAATACGCCACTTCATTTTAAGAGGTCTCAGCTTATTTATTATACTACATTGGGCGCTCAGTTATAGTTGACTTCTTCTAAAAGCAGTAATGATTAGGGTGCCTATTAAGCTTACCGTGTTCCCATTTTTAGCATTTGCCGGGCAGCCAGTCTATCGTTGGCCCTTTATAGCATGTTGTTATACATTTTCATGAACATTTCTGATTAAGCGCTAAGGTGGTTACCCCAGCACACATTACAAGTTACAGGGAGTACCGGCAGTTACATTCTTTCTACGTCTAGTGTCCGTTCACTTAAAGTCATATGTTTAACCATTTGTATGCTTACAGCGGCCGGTAATGGAGACACTCTCATACAATCTTTTTCGTTTATTTTATGCAAACTGTCGTTTATTTTTAAATGAACCTTCATCGTTATATTTCTTATGGTATCATATAAACTATCAAGTAGTACCACGCTGGTTTTTCGCTCCGTCATAGCAGTAATAGTTCATTCCGTTTAAACAGCACTGATATAATCCTTCATTATTATGTTCTTTTCCTGTACCTTTGTCCATATACATACACAAATGTAACATGTACAATGACAGGATCATTAATTTACTAAAGTATTTTCCTTAAAGCAATTGTGTGTTTTGAGTATATAAGCATGTTATACTATGGTTAATATCATGCTCAGCTTCTGTCTGGGGCATTACTTATTGCTAACTAAGCTACGCTAAGTAATTTAGATGACAATTAATTATGTTTTATTTTCTCCTGTTATAAGATATTCCATCCTTCTTGGCCAGTCGATATTACATTCTGTTACGGTCACTGAGAGGCCAACACCCCGCCACCCACCTCAGTGGCACAAAGGCCCCACGAGCCAAATGATAGGTAGAGCCTCTCAAAGCCACTTGGCAAGTAGTCAGGGCGTCACCTGTCACCAACATAAGCTAGTTAATACAATTTCGCCTGTAGGCACTACTCTAGTAAGCTGGGTTACGGCAGGTCTATATGGTACTATACTAACTAAGCATCTGCTTCACTTCCTTAGCATGTCTAATGCTTCTATACTAGGAGTTGTTCTGTCAGTTACTAGCACCCCTCTCAGATCAGGCTCGGAGAGAATACAATACAAACATCGTTTGGGGTCAGTTACACACACAACTGTTTCTAATGCAATTTTCGGGTCTCAAAGCACCTTCCTGTGCCATTTGCTCAACAGCAGATCATACGATCAAATTTCGTACGAGAAACTTAGCAAATTCCCTCTACCAGTAACGCTAACGCAGATTATCAGTACGACATCCGATGGAGCATATGCAGATGAACAAAAGTCATACACTACTTAGACAACTTCCTCACCATCGCACCACACCACGCCACACAGCCTTAATCACATGGTCACTCTGTTCAAAGTTTTAGAAGTTCCCGGACAAAACAGTAGGTCCCAACACCGACTTTACATTACTAGGGATTACACTCAGTTCTATTTCTATGCAGGCCAGCCTGCCACAAGGGTCAGTAGATACATTTATTTCTTACATCAACATCTGCACGTCACAAGGCATTTACACCAGAAATCAGCTACAGTCACTACTCTGTTAACTCAATTTTGTAATGAGAAGAATTTCACAAGGCAGGTTTTAATTTCCAGATCCCTGTCTCTCTTGCATGGTCTCCCAGATGACGACCCACAGCTCTCGTAGACCATCCAGCTAGAGATGATCTTGAAATGCGGCTTCTCTTCCTGTCTTTGGGAATGGCAGGTCGCTATTTCTTCCCCCCATTTATGACAATTCCCCTATGGTTCAGACTGACGCATCAGGTACCATAGATTATGCAGCGATTTTGGTAACTAATGGATACACGTCTCTTGGCCAATTGAGTTTACCTCACTTATAAATTTAAATACCACCTCAGCGCTAGTGGATATATACCCAATCGTAGCAGCTACACATATAAGGGGCAACGAGTGGAGAGGGCAGTCGGTCAGAAGCTTTTCCAATATCTTGGCGACTTGTAATATCGTCAACGAAGGCCGCTCTCAGTCCCTCTCGATTATGTACTTGGTTAGGAGTCTTACCTGGCTGACGGCAAATCTTCAATATTGCATAACTTGTGTTCACGTTCCTGGTATTCAGAATTACGCAGCTGACGCTCTCTCACGCTCTAATTTGCAGGAATTTTTCTCTTCATCCATTAGAAACTCGCAACCCTGGGAGCCTCAAAGCTTCACAGTCCCAATTAGGCGTTAAATACTCGGTTGCTCCATAGTCGGTCGCTCGCATAGGCTGGTTATTCCTTAATTTCAGAAAGCCTTTTCCAGAGAACGTATGAGTTTAAAGTTTTGTTCATGATTATTGCGTAATTAATGCTTTCCATTTTGAAACTGATCGCATTCACAACTTTTGCCACTTTTCTCTTAAATTAGTTTACAATACTATGAAACCTTACTTGACAGGCATACACGTTTATCTATTCTCATACCAAACGAGCATAACTGGTCCAACAGTACAGATTAAATATTAGCCTACCTCTACCAAATCTTGTCCTATCCACGTTTTGGATAATCTAGTGGATTCTCAACTCACTTCCATCCCTGTTTCCCCACTATTAGCTATTCAAGGGAAACCCCTAACCACTATACATTTCATCCTTTACATGACTAGGACATAACCCACATTCCTTCTCGGGTCGTTCATTCCGCATTAGAGCAGCCACAGCTGCCTCTGGAAATCACGCACTTACTCACATCATTAAAAAGATGGGTCGGTGGGAATCGTCCGCATACTGCAGATTCATACCCACTCATGAGATAGAAGTAACACTGGTTTCCTGTGGAATGTCTATATAATGATCTGCTTTATAAAGGTATCTGTCTTTTAAGAGTCGCTTCTTATATTTTTGCCCTCTTTTACAGGTCTAACCTCACGTCAGTTTCGGCACACCTCAACTGACTTTGCTCTTACTACTTCTGCTTCATTTATTATTGTTCCGTACGTCCTCGGTATGTGCCGTACACATATACATAAAAAGTCTGAAAAAAATAAATTATAGAAAACAAATTTAATCAAAATCCACATTAAGTCCTAATGGTTGTAGTGTTTTCAATCTGTGTATCCAGAATCCCTCCCTTTGTCGAAGTTTCATTGTTATTCTTATATGATTTTAGCATGCACATGGTCAGATATGATTATATTACTTTCTTTTGTATTATTCTGTTCATGCTGACCAGTTACTGAAGTTTACAAAGACTCCTCCACTGGTACTTTACTCATATTAGTTTCCCCAGTTTTATTGTATTTCATTGATCCTGCTGTCATAATCAGTTAGAACTGTATTCTGTATGGCATTTACAAATTTAAAAATATGTGCAGCCTGTCAATTGTTGTTATATAAGCAATATGTGTCCATCTTTTATAGTCGTCCTACTGTCTTTAAATTTTCATGCTGTATCACTGCACTTCAAAAATAACGAATAATATATATATATATATATATATATATATATATATATATATATTATATATATATATATATATATATATATATATCCACAGACATCAGGTGGAAGGGGTTTTCAATCATAATGTTTCCCCACCATAACCTATTTGGATCAGGGCCGGACTGGCCCACCGGGATACTAGGAAATTTCCCGGTGGGCCGGCACACTATGGGACCGGTGCGCGCCCGCCTAGCGTGCACCAGCCTGGGCCGCAATTAGAGGGTGACCGGAAGGAGGGGATGCGCTCCCCTCCTGCCAGTCACAGAATGTAGCGTGGCCGAGCAGGCAGACCACAGTAGGGGAGCTTCCACACACACAGAACCCCTACACACATAACCCCTTCACACACACAGAACCCCTCCACACACACAGAACCCCTCCACACACACAGAACCCCTCCACACACACAGAACCCCTCCACACACACAGAACCTCTCCACACACAGAACCCCTTCACACACACAGAACCCCTCCACACACACAGAGCCCCTGCACACACACAGAGCCCCTGCACACACACACAGAACCCCTGCACACACACACAGAACCCCTCCACACACCCTGCACCCCCAACCACACATATCACCCCCACACACACTGCACCCCCACACAGAGGCGGCTCTCTAATTAGGCGATTTAGGCGACCGCCTAAGGCCTCGCGCAGTCAGGGGCCTCGCGGCCGCCTAAATCGCCTGAGGGCAGACTGACATGTCGGGTTCTCGGTCTATGACCGAGGACCCGACACAGGAGGGGACCCGGCGGCTTGCCCTTTGTGCCGCCGGGTGCGAGGCCCCTCCTGTCAGTCCTCCCGGGGAGAGAGCCAGCCTCAGTCTGCAGCTCCGCCGGGTGTGAGCTGCAGACTGAGATCTTGCGATCTCCAGCCAATCAGAGCGTTGCCGCGGGTTACCACGGCAACGCTCTGAAAGGAGATCGCGAGACATTCCCCATGTGGTCTGCAGCTCTGCATCCGGCGGAGCTGCAGACCGGAAAGCCCACTGGACCACCAGGGAGCCATCCAGGACACTGGACCACCAGGGACAGATTGACCCCACTGGAGCACCAGGGATAAAGGTACATTTTGACCCCCCTCACCCTGCCAACCCACCTGTCACCCCCTGCCACTTCACCCTGTCACCACCTGTCACTTCACCCTATCTCACCCTGTCACCCCCTCACCCTATCTCACCCTATCTCACCCTGTCACCCCCTCACCCTGTCACCCCCTCACCCTATCTCACCCTGTCACCCCCTCACCCTATCTCACCCTGTCACCCCCTCACCCTATCTCACCCTGTCACCCCCTATCTCACCCAGTCACCCCCTTCACCCTATCTCACCCTGTCACCCCCTGCCACTTCACCCTGTCACCCCCTCACCCTATCTCACCCTGTCACCCCCTCACCCCATCTCACCCTGCCACCCCACCTGTTACACCCTCACCCTGCCACCCCACCTGTCACCCCCTCACCCTGCCACTTCACCCTGTTACCCCCATCTCACCCTGCCACCCCACCTGTCACCCCCCTCTCACCCTGTCACATTGCCACCCCACCTGTCACCCTGCCACCCCACCTGTCACCCCCTAATACTGTCACCCCCTCTCACCCTGCCACCCCACCTGTCACCCCCCTCACCCTGCCTCCCCTCTCACACCACATCTGACCCTGTCACCCCACCTGTCACCCTGTCACCCCCCTCTCAAGCTGCCACCCCACCTGTCACCCCCTTTCACCCTGCCACCCCACCTGTCACCCCCTCTCACCCTGCCACCCCATCTGTCACCCCCCTCACCCTGCCACCCCACTTGTCAACACCATCTCACCCTGCCACCCCACCTGTCACCCCCTCACCCTGCCACCCCACCTGTCACCCCCTCACCCTGACACTTCACCCTGTCACCCCCTCACCCTGCCACTTCACCCTGTCACCCCTCTCTCACACTGTCACCCCCTGTGACCCCCATCTCACCCTGCCACCCCACCTGTCACCCCCTCTCACCTTGCCACCCCACCTGTCACCCTGCCACCCCACCTGTCACCCCCTAATACTGTCACCCCCTCTCACCCTGCCACCCCACCTGTCACCCCCCTCACCCTGCCTCCCCTCTCACACCACATCTGACCCTGTCACCCCACCTGTCACCCCACCTGTCACCCCCTCTCACCCTGCCACCTCACCTGTCACCCCCTCTCACCCTGCCACCTCACCTGTCACCTCCTCTCACCCTGTCACCACACCTCTTACTCTGTGACCCCCCACACTACTCTGTCACCTTACCCTGTCACCCCACCTCACACTGTCACCCCACCTCACTCTGTCACCCTCTCTCACTCTGTCACCCTCTCTCACCCTGTCACCCCCCTCTCACCCTGTCACCACCCTGTCAACCCCCCTCTCACACTATGTCACCCTCCCTCCTCACACTAGGTCCCCCCCCCTCACACTAGGTCTCCCCCCCCCCCTCACACTAGGTCTCCACCCCTCACACTAGGTTTTCCCCTCACTCTAGGTCTCCCCCCTCACACATTAGGTCTCCCCCTTCTCACCCTGTCGCCCCCTCTTACTCTGTTGCCCCCTCTTACTCTGTCATCCCCCCTCTCTCTGTCACCCTCCCTCTCATGCTGTCACTCTCCCTCTCACGCTGTCACCCCCTCTCACTCTGTCACCCCTGTCTCTTCCCTCTTACTCTGTCACACCCCTTACACGAATGTAACCCTCTCACACTAATGTCACCCCCCTCTTACTCTGTCACACCCCTTACACTAATGTAACCCTCTCACACTAATGTCACCCCCTTACACTAATGTCACCCCTTCTTACTCTGTCACACCCCTTACACTAATGTAACCCTCTCACACTAATGTCACCCCCTTCTTACTCTGTCACACCCCTTACACTAATGTAACCCTCTCACACTAATGTCACCCCCTTCTTACTCTGTCCCCCCCTCACACTATGCCACCTCCCTACACTATGTCATTTTCCCCACACACTCTGTCACCTCTCTCCGCACACACTGTTACCTACCTCCATACACTCTATCTCTCCCTCTAAACAAACAGGCACCACTCTCCGCACTCTGGCACCCTCCTGCTCTTTTACACTCACCCTGCCACAGTTACTCCTTTACTCACCCTGTCACCCCCTGAAGGCAATCATTCTACACACTGTCATAAAACACAGCTTCGCCATGAACTTAATGCCAAAGGCCACAGGCAGTACACAAACATACACATGCTCAGAGAAACATACATACATGTACAAAGATACTCACTGCCAGACACACACTGGTAGACAATGCAACGATGTATACAAAGACTAGTTCTCTATATCCAGTGCTGCATGCTCTCCCTTCAAAATATCTACAGCTTCTTATACACACACAAGTCAACTGCAATTTTTTTCCAATAATGGTGTTAGTGGGGGCCTCATGGATGAGTTTCGCCTAAGGCCTCACCAAGTCTAGAGCCGCCACTGCCCCCACACACACTGCACCCCTCACTGCAGTCTGTGTGTGTGTATTCAGCAGTCTGTGTGTGTATTCAGCAGTCTGTGTGCATGTTCAGCAGTCTGTGTGCATGTTCAGCAGTCTGTGTGCGTATTCAGCAGTCTGTGTGCGTATTTAGCAGTCTGTGTGCGTATTTAGCAG
Organism: Pelobates fuscus; assembly: GCF_036172605.1. Lineage (NCBI taxonomy): Eukaryota > Metazoa > Chordata > Amphibia > Anura > Pelobatidae > Pelobates > Pelobates fuscus. Next base: position 123,332,177 of record NC_086319.1, read on the forward strand.
TCTGTGTGCGTGTTCAGCAGGCTCTATATGTGTATGTAGCAGCCTGTGTGTGTGTAGTCACCAGTCTTTGTGTGTATTCCGCAGTCTCTGTGTGCGTGTACAGCAGTCTGTATGTGTGTGTATTTAGCAACCTGTGTATATATACACAGCAGTCTCTATATATGTGTATTCAGCAGTCTGTGTGTGTTTTTTGCGGTTTGTGTGTATTCAGCAGTGTGTCCGTGTGTGTATTCAGCAGTCTATCTGTGTGTGTAAGTATTGTATTCAGTGGCGTACACACAACCCATGGGGCCCCGGTGCAAAAACTGACCCGTGGCCCCCTCCCCACCCCCCGCGCGCTTACTCTGTGCAGGTTGGGGCCGCAACACATGGCGGCGGGCACCTGATCGCAGGCAGGGCCGGTGCAAAGATTTTTGGCTACACAGGCGAAGGTGAATTTTGCCGCCCCCCTCCCCCCGACACACAAATAAGATGTATCTTTAGCGGTGTCCCGTATCCAGCCTTTTTGAAATCCCCATTTAGTGTATTGTATATATTAGTGTGTCTTACACCCTCTTGTATATGTCTCTTACAACCCCCATGTGTATCTCCTCTCTCCCCCCCCCCCCCCCCCCCCCCCCCAGCCCCTCTGTGTGTCTTTCTTTCCCACAGCCCTTTTCTGTGTGTCCCTCTTCCCCTCGGGGCCCTTTATGTAACTTTTCTCTCCCAAGCCATATAGACATAGATATATAGCTACACACACATACAGGCACATAGTCACAGAAATATTCAGGCACACAATCAAACAAACACAGTCATACAATCAACACATACAGGTACACAGACATACAGTCATACAGACACACACATATAGATAAATAAAGACACAGTTATACAAACACAGACATACAGACATACACAGACATGAAGATGCAGGCATACAAAGACATACAGAACAAAGCATACAGATGCATACAGGCATGCAGAGACATATATACACAGAACAAGGCATACAGAGACATATGGATACGGTCATACAGAGACATACAGACACAGGCAGAAACACACAGACACAGTCATATAGAGACATACAGACACAGACATAAATACACTTTCATACACAGACAGACATAGTCATACAGAGACATGCAGACACAGGTATACAAAGCAGGGGCAGATCCAGAACCTAATCGTGGGTGGGGGGGCTGGTAGTGAGTTTTAGTGGGGTAATAGGGGCTCTAATTGAGGAGTTAGGGGCTGTAGTTGAGAGTTAGGGGCTGTAATTGGGGGCTTAGTAAATGTAGTGGGGAATTGGGGCTGTAGTAGGGGGTTAGGGACTGAAGTAGGTTGATGGCTGCAAGTGGGAACAGGGGCTGTAGTGTGGGGGATATGGGCAGCAATTGGGGTGAGAGGGGCTGTAGTGGGGGTAATGACTGTAGTAAGGGAATAGGGGCTGTACAAGGGAGTGGAAGGGCTGTGGTGGGAGAAAATGGGCAATGTGGTTGGAAACGGGCAGTAGAGGGGGACACAGGGGCAGTATGGTGTGGGCACAGGCTGTAACGAGGGACACTGAGGCAATAAAGTGGTGTCACAGGAACAGTATGGTGGGGGTAAATGGGAAGTAGAGGGGGGGACGGGGGGAACAGGGGCTGTATAGGGTAGGGGAAGTAGAGGGGGGAGACAGGGGCAGTAGAGGCGTGTGAAAGGGGGGCAGAGGCAGGGGGCAGGGTCTGTAGAGGGAAATAGAGGAGGCACAGTGGATAAAGAAGGGGTCACAGAAGCAATAGAGGGGGACATGGGCAGTATAGTGGGGGCAGGGGCTGTAAGGGGGGCATGGGCTATATAGGGGGCGCATGGGCAGTATGGTGGGGTAGAGGCTTTAGAGGGAAATAGAGGGGCTGTAGACAGGGCAGGGGCTGTAGATGGAAATAGAGGGACTGTAGAGGGGCAGTATGGTGGGGCAGGGGATGTGGAGGGAATAGAGGTGCTGTAGAGTGGCACATGGGGCAGTAGAGGAGGACAGGGTCAGTATGGTGGGGGCAGGGGCTATAGAGGTGCTGTAGAGGGGCAGATGGGGCAGTATGGTGGGGGCAGGTGCTATAGAGGGACTTAGAGGGGGCATGGGCAGAATGGTGGGGGCAGGGGCTATAGAGGGAAGTAGAAGTGCTGGAGAGGGGCACATGGGGCAGTAGAGGGGGGGCTGGGGCAGTATGGTGGGGACAGAGGGCTATAGAGGGGCTGTTAAGGGGCAGGGGTAGTATGGTGGGGCAGGGGCTATAGAGGGGCAGGGGCATAGAGGGGCTGTAGAGGGGGCAGGGGTAGTATGGTGGGGCAGGGGCTATAGAGGGGGCAGTATAGTGGGGGGCAGGCGCATAGAGGGGGCAGGGGCAGTATGGTGGGGGCAGGGGCTATAGAGGGAAATAGAAGTGCTGTAGAGGGGGTAGGGGCACTATGGTGGGGGCAGGGGGAGTATAGCGGGGGCAGGGGGAGTATGGTGGGGGCAGCAGCAGTATAATGTATAGTGGGGGGAGGGGTAGTATGGTGGGGGCAGGGGCAGTATGGTGGGGGCAGTATAGTGTATAGTGGGGGCAGGGGTAGTATAGTGGGGCAGGGGCAGTATAGTGGGGCAGGGGCAGTATGGTGGGGCAGGGGTAGTATAGTGGGGCAGGGGCAGTATAGTGTATAGTGGGGCAGGGGTAGTATGGTGGGGCAGGGGCAGTATAGTGGGGCAGGGGCAGTATGGTGGGGCAGGGGCAGTATAGTGGAGCAGGGGCAGTATAGTGGGGCAGGGGCAGTATAGTGGGGCAGGGGCAGTATAGTGGGGCAGGGGCAGTATGGTGGGGGCAGGGGCAGTATGGTGGGGGCAGGGGCAGTATGGTGGAGGCAGGGGGAGTATGGTGGGGGCAGGGGTAGTATAGTGGGGCAGGGGCAGTATAGTGGGGCAGGGGCAGTATAGTGGGGCAGGGGGAGTATGGTGGGGGCAGGGGGAGTATGGTGGGGGCAGGGGTGTATAGTGGGGCAGGGGTAATATAGTGGGGCAGGGGTAATATAGAGGGGCAGTATAGTGGGGGCAGGGGGAGTATGCTGGGGCAGGGGCAGTAGAGAGGGGCTGCAAAAAAAAACAAAAAAACGTTTTGATTTACAAAATAAAATAAAAGTAAACATACTAAAAGTTATTCCCCTTCCCCTCCCAGGGGCTTACCTTGGGCCAGGAGGGAGAACCTTATCCCTGGTGGTCGGCTGGAAGCTGGAGCTGCAGTCAGGACCGCTGGGGAGTCTGGGAGCAGTAGAAGTCCCGCCCCCTTCTGACATCATCAGAGGAGGACGGCTGACTTCACTGCCAGGCTCCTGCTGTGTGCTGGCTGCAGGGAGAGAGGTGAGATTAGAAATCCGAGTCTCCAGCCAGAGGCAGGGGATTCGGATTTTTGCGCCCCCCTCCTCTGGCGCCCTAAGGCGGCCGCCTGTGCCGCCTTATGGACGCGCCGGCCCTGGTCGCAGGGGTCGCATGGCTGCGACCGCGGTATGTACGCCAGTGCATGCAGATACACATACACTTAAAGGACCACTACAGACACCCAGATCACATCAGCTCAATGAAGTGGTCTGGTTGCCAGGTCCCTCTAGTTTTATCCCTGCAGCTGAAAACATAGCAGTTTGAGAGAAACTGCTATGTTTCACTGAGGGTTAATCCAGCCTCTAGTGGTTGTCTCATTGACAGCCGCTAGAGGAGCTTCCGCGATTCTCACTGTGAAAATCACAGCGAGAAGATGCTGAACGTCCATAGAAAAGCATTGAGTAATGCTTTCCTATGGGCGGTTTGAATGTGCGCGCGGGTCTTGCCACGCGTGCGCATTTGGAGCTGAGAGGCGGATCGGGGCGGAGAGATCCCCAGCGCCAAGGGAGTCCGGTGCTGGAGAAAGGTAAGTGCTTAAGACACACACACACTCTCACAAACAGACGCATACACACTAGCTAACAGACACACACACACTCTCCCGAACAAACGTATACACACTAGTTAACAGACACACACATTTACTGACAGACACACACTCAGTGACAGACATACATACACACTCACTGACAGGCAGACACATACACACTCACTTACAAAACACACACTCACTAACAGACGCACACATACTAACACACTCAGTAACAGACACACAGTAACACACTCACTGACACACTCTAACACTAACACACACACTCTAACACTAACACTCTAACACTAACTCACACACACACTCTAACACACACAAACTCTAACACTAACACACACACACACTCTAACACACACACTCTAACACTAACACACACATGTTTTTTGTAAAATTTAATCCCCCAGCCTCCTTACCTTTTGGAGGGCTGAGGGGGTTCCCTGGGGTCCAGTGGTGTTGCTGGCCCTGCTGTAACCAGGTGACACCGGTGTAACCCGGTGACACCAGGGCCAGCCTCGGGGGGCCCTGAGGTGGCTAGCTCCAGGGCCCCCCAGGAGAAGAGGCTGGCCGCACTGGCATACATTACGGGTCGCCACTGGTATGTACGCCACTGATTGTATTTGTTGGAGGTACCAATAAATATAAGCCTCAGTTTATTGATAATTTATATTTTTATTCCTTTGAGTGGTTGCGTAGTCAGGGCCCCAGTGCATTGGTTTGCCCATTATGCTGTTACGATGGCACTGGTCTAATGTGTGTGCTCTGATGATCATGCTCCTACAAAATGTAAATGAAATTACTCATTTGAGTACCAGAAAGGGGATGAGCTGTAACAGTCATTTTTGGCCAAGAAGAGGTTAAAGACTTCTAGTGTGTATGTATTTCTCTGTTTTGTTTTTCTTTTAGCGGTTTTTGTATCGCTAATGGGTGTCCCATTTTTATTTTTTTTCAAAATCTGGTCACCCTAGACACATGGAGGGTTGGGAGGGGGCTATAGGGACACATGGAGGGCTGAGAGAACTATAGGGACACATGGAGGACTAGAAGAGAGGGCTAATAGGACACCTGAAGGGCTGGGGGGCTACTGAGACACATGGAGGGCTGTGGGGTAATGAGACACATGAAGGGGTTGGGGAGTAAAAAGACACACGTCGAACACGACACACTACAGGGTATAACCACAGTCTCCCAATAAATGCTTAGCCACAGCGGCTACCATATACTGCACTCAACTATGGATGGTATGCACTAAAGTGGTTTGCAAAACTTGAAGTCTCCTAAGGGAGCGGAGCAAGGCCCTCGCGTAGGATGTAAAGTAGATAAGCTAACTGTTATATTGAGATTGGAAAAGAAGACTAAGTGCTGATGCACAAAAATTAATGTACACCTTGACCCGTATATGTGGCTGACATACATACCCATGTAATGTGATCTCTATAATGTGGACCTTGTACTGTTTGTACATGTTACCCCCCCCCCCTTTTTTCATTCTGTACCCCCAATGTCAAATGTTATGTTCTTCTGAAAAAACAATAAAAAACAGATATTAAAAAAAAGACACACGGAGGTGTGTGGGGAGAAAGAGACAGACGGGTTGGAAAAGGGGAACAGGAGACACACACAGAGGAGCTGGGGAAGACGAACACGAGACACACAGAGGGAGTGGGGAAGGAGAGAATGAGACACACAGAGGAGCTGTGGGGAAAGATACACATAGAGGTGCTGGGGCCGGGGAAAGAGACAAAGGGGCTGGGGCTGAGAGACACGTGAAAGGGGTTTGGTGGAGAAAGACAAACAAACTTCACTTGTGTCTCCTGCTCTCCCTGAAAGTCGGCTGGTGAGAGAAAGATGTGATATTAAAGGGACACTATAGTCACCAGAACTACTACAGTTGATGTAGTGGTTCTGGTGTCTATTGTCTGTTCCTGTAGGCTGAGCACTGTAAATGCTACCTTTTCAGAAAAAAAGGCAATGTTTACATTGTTGCCTAGGCACATCTCTAGTGACAGTCACTCAGACGGCCACTAGAGATGCTTCCTAGTCCAGTGCTACACAGTGTGCAGCACCTATGTTTAGCATCTCCACGCACTGCATGGACGCTCCCCATAGAGATGCTTTGATGCAATGCATCTCTATGAGAAGATTCCGATTGGTGCGGTGATGCGCAGCATATTGCCAAACATGCGCAATAGCCCCCCAATGCTTTCCTATGCAAATTTAATTGGCGTTGACTGAAATCATCCAGTTGTCAGCCAAAATGAAGAGTACACTCTTATTACTTAAAACAAAAAACAAGATTTTTTTACTGCTGTGCATTAGCATACAATTTCAGTCCAAATTACCAAACATGTCTTAATATATCAAGGTAGTTGGACTGAAACATTGGACTGAAACAAATGCACGTCTGCATCTGCTTACAATAAATCTGATCTGCTTTATTTTGAAGCCCTATGAGTGCTATTTTTCATGTTTGAGTGATAGTTTTTAGTTTTAAGTGGACTGGGGTGCGTTCTGGGTTGCCCTCGGTGGCTACACCTGGCGTCACCGTCATAGCCTGTTTGAGGTTGGACCCCCGCGGTTTTGAGAGCTGTTGACCCACTGTGTCTAGGAGTGAGTCACTGAGGTTTGCGCTGCCCTGTGTCCTGTAGGGAGGCGTGAGGTGTGCATGGGCTAGGTGATACGCTATTGTTTGTGACATTTGTTATGTGTGAAGCACAGCTAGTATATATAGTCTGGGGGAAGTGGGGCCTGTGTGAGCGGTTGTGGTCCGACTATGTGATCTGCAGGTTGCAGAGTCGTGTGTGGACAGACCAGTAGTAGGCTCACGTAGGGAGGCTCCATGGAGTGTAGCGCCCCTGTACCTTGGGGCCAAAGGGGGGGGTGTGCAATATCATGCACCGGAGCACAGAAACCCAATCTCTGGGTGTAACAATCATTTCCTAATGGTCTGGTGGGTAGGTTAAGGCAATTATCTCGCTTGAAATATGCACAGCTGTCGGTATGTGGAGGCTAAATAAAAGTAAATCAGTAACATAGCATAACATAAAGTGTCCCGGAGTTAAAACAGAACTTTGTGGCGGTAGACTTGTGGTCAGGTCGCGTTGCCTCGTTTCCCTCTGGGTGTGGGGACGTCTTTGTCCTCCGTGGGCGTCATTCGAGGGTGGATGGTGGCGGCTACAGGTTGGTCAGCTAGGCCCAGTGTGGCCAACAGGGCCGGGCCCTCCTTGGGATCTGAGGCCTTATAGTTTTGTCCTTCCTTAGAAACCCAGATGGTTTTTGGCGTTGCACTTTGGAATATTTTTAATAGGTTGTGTTTTCCAATTACTTCACAAAGCATACCAATTCCAAAAGAAGACACCCCAGGGTGTTTCAAAAGGCATATTTTAAACCTTAGCGTGGTATCATTTTTTCGCTAGCCTGTACGAAGTGTAGCGGTAATACACATTTTTTTTACTTTGAAATGTTTTTTTTTGTTTAGCTTTTAACAGCTTATTTTACTATTTTAAAAAGTTTCAAAGGTTTTTTTCACTTTTTATTTGTAACTTTTAACCCCTAACTAGCCTAACAGTAAATTCCCCAATCTCCCCACTAACTTCTACCCACCCTAGCTAAATAAATAAATGTTTTACAAATATTTAAGTAACTAACTAAATAAATGTAACCCCTGAGGAGTAAATAAAAAAATAAAAATAATCCTCAGGGTTAAAAGAAAAATCAGATCGCAGTGAAATACCGTGATCTGCATTTTGATCACTGCAGACAGTGATCAAAGGGCGGGGAAGGGGTTAAATTGTATTTGAAAAAGTTGAGGGGGGTGGGATTTTATTACTAACACTTTTCTTTTACAGCCAGAGACAGATCAGCACCATCTGTCTCTCTTCACTTCACAGGAGCTACAGTGAAACAGATCGGGTTTCACTGCAGCACGTGTGATCACATGGGCTGTGAAAGTGAAACTGACCATAGTAGTGTGCCTCCGACACGGAGACACACTACAGGAACATTAAGCCCACGATTGCCGCAATCTGGGGTTAATATTAGTTTTTGGCGGAAATTTTCCGTCCAGCGTCCTTAAGGGGATTGCTGCAATGACGTAAAATTTCCGTCCAGCGTCCTTAAGGGTTATGGGTGCTGGGACACTGCACCCAGACCACAACAATGAGCTGAAGTGGTCTGAGTGCCTATAGTGTCCCTGTAAAAATGTAATATTTAAAGTAATACAACAAAACCCTCTATTTTAAAATGGTAAAATTAGTTAAACAATACTTTTTTGGTGAACAGCTGGACTGAAGCTTGGGTAATGGTCAAGAAAACGGTTCACTCTATTAATCTGCAAGAAACTTACTACAAATTATTGTACAGCTGGTGTCTTGTGCTTTCTCATATTGTTAAGCTTGATAAAAATATTTCTGATAGGTGTTGGAGATGTAATCAGGATAAGGGTGCTTTGTACCACATATGGTTTTAAGCTAAAATACTCAAAATCTTAAATTATATATTTTAAGCAAAAATCTCCTTAAATTCTACTATGTGGTTATCTCATATGGAATATCTGAAGGGTAATAAAGCAAATTATCTCTTGGAAATTAACATTTTACTTGCCACCACAATCTGTATTGCAAGAGAGTGGCAAACATCTGATCTTCGTTCTTGGGCTGCTACTAATAATCAAATCTCATTTCAGGGGGAAATGGAACGTTGTTTCTTCTCGCATAATTAGTAAACTACTTTGTATAGTGAGATATGGACTCCTTGGTTTAAATTCATCAAAAACTAGGAATCCAAAATGCAGTAGTGCTTAAACCTTTGTTACATAACCGCCGTGGTCTAAGACCTCCAAAGATTGCTGATGTGTTTTGTCGAATGTTGGATGTATGTTGTTAATTTCTTAGTTGTTTTATATGGTGAAAGATACCTGTTGTATATAACTGAAATAGATTTTATTAGGGATCTCAAAAAAAAAGTATAAAACTTTTCCCCCTTTTTTGATCAATTGATGTCTGGAATTGTATGCTTTGTTAATGCTGCTGCTTTGTCTGTACTTTTCATATACTCAATAAAAATATTTGTGATAAAAAACAAAAAATCTTGCTGAAACAACTGATAAACATGCACCCATTTTATACTCATACATTACTATGGATGTTAAGATAAGAATAGACTTAACCTGGTCTCAAAGTTTTAGGGTAAGTTTAGTTTAAGGCACATCTTAAGCAAGACCGATTTCATACAGTCTGGCAGCCATAAGAGATAATGTACTTCCTTTTTGATAGTCCAGTAGGATTCTATTTCCTCCCATTGAGGTGGATAGGTGAGCTGAAACCATGTTGCCCACCATAGCCGCCCTATAATAGACACGGTTTTAAATTGACTGGGTGTTGAAGAAGTCTCGTAGCTACCCAAATCATTTTATTCTGCCAAGGAAATTGTGTGAATAGCTTTTGTAAACCAGATAATTAATTGTAGTTTGGGTAGGAGGCACATTTTTTTGCAGCTGTAGATTATAACCAGGGAGGGAATACACTTTACTTCGCATTAATTAAGTATCATTACAAATTATTGCACTAATTTTGTATAATTATGATTCGAGACAAAACCTGCATTTAAGATTCGGGCAGATGGACTCTTATATAAGGCCCTTCCTGCCGCGGAAAACCAAACTGCCTCAAGACGGCCCCCAGAAACCCTCGATCGAGACGGTGAAAAGCTTTCTCTGCAACAAGAGATGCTAACAATCCCCTCAGAGGAGTTTGTCTTAGGCTATATAATAATTCCAGCACCTTCCTTTTAATCTCTGAGCCCTGCCTTCCTTTCACAAAACCCACTTGATCATCTTGAACAATTTCAGGAAGTATAGGGCCCAGCCAAGCCACATATATTTTTTGCCTCTACCTTTTAAACCCCTGCCCTTATTATTCTCCCTATTGCCTCTCCCTATATAACATTGCCTCCTTGTGTCTGTTCCCAACTCACAATCCTCCTCTTTCCTCTCTCGAGTGTCAGCCCTATTCTCCCCCTTGTGCCTTTCGTCATTGTTCCAGCTTGTGTGTCTCCCCATCCCCTACTCTTCTCCCTATAATAAAATAAATGATTTACATATTAATTACAAACTAATTGTATTAAAATAAATGCTCGTTTTCTTGATGTGAGTCCATTTGGTCTGATTAACCCGTGGTGTTGGATTTCCACATATTTCTTAACAGAAGGATTGGTTGACCCTGCAAATCCAAAATCACCTATAAAAAAAAAATATAATGCAATTATTTAAATGTTTCAAAATTCCTCAGTTCCTCATTTACATATGTATGATTATGTAAATAATTCACACACACACACACAAATAAATAAATATATATATATATATATATATATATATATATATATATAAACTTAAGAAAATCTACCTTGTTACATTATTGCCCCTGAACCATTCTTGTTGAAACTTAAGCACCAGCTTCAATAACATGTGTCATCAAACTGTGAAATGGTAATATTATGGTAATTCTAACTCATTTGGGATTTTTTTCCCTCATTACGATCCAGTTTTCTTTCCAGATTTCTGGCTTTTTTTATAATTAGTTGCTGTTAAAAGAAAAGACATTAGAGGTTGCATTAAACATTTACAGTGGAGCAAAAACTGAGGCAAATTAACCCCTACTGTGTGTCAGTATATGTTTTGAAAGGGTTGGAATTTCAGCGAGATTCAATCTTTATGAAATACATACATGTTTCATATGGCTGTGCTAGAGCTGTTTTAGGTAAAAAAACATCATATAACATATTTAACAATGTAAACATGGTTGTATGTGTGTATCGAGAGGTTATGGGTTTGGAAGTGGGGTAGGGACCATCTTACCATTAGTGCCTCTTGGGAGACGGGCCAGCAAACAACGTTCCTCCCTCCCACCAACTCTCTTTTCTGTTTGTTATTTTCTATGTCACAGCTAGCGGGGGTCGTGTCCTTGCCAGTAGGTGTTGGGGAGCTATCACATGATATGTCAGGAGATGGACAAGGAGGGGCTCAACTGCCCCTGCTCTGTAGGGTAAACTTTTCAGTTACCGAAAAGCTAGAAGCCGGCTGGTGATAAGCATTAAAAGGAAAAGGGAATTTGGTTTGGGCGAGGGGGGAGGCGAGAACACAGTAGGCACGTTGTCTCGTTCATTAGCAAGGACGTTTATGTAAAGTCTGTAGGGCCTAGGTGTTAATTTATATGTGAAGTTATGGATTATTTATGTATTATCTCTGGTTATAATAAAATGATAACGTTAATACACCCTGTTCCAAATTATTATGCAAATTATATATATATTTATTTTTTAATTCTTTATTTTTGAATTTTGAATGATGTACGTTTTTGTGGTGGGGGTACAGAAAGAAAGTAGGGAATTAGAGTTTGTGGTACAGGTTTGCATTACATTGGACTGTTTTTCATAGTATTCTAACTTTCCACGTGCAAGTGGAAGTTGTTCGTCAGTAGTTTTAGCATACATACATAGCAAGTATATATTTTCTACGCTCATGTCAACATGTATTTTCCTTTCTTCTTGGGTATGGGGTGGGGTACAGAAGTAAGAGGGGTGGGGTAGGGGTACCTTCCATTTTGCGGTGTGTTATATACATTTTAAGGTGTATTGTGTGACTCGTTCCTGTCTCGCGTTCTATTTGCCGTGTACCTCTCGAATGTGGGCTTTGATAGTTGGGTTAATTGCATGTTTGGTGTCTTTTCTGTTTGAGGTAGTAGGGTGAATGGGAGTAAGGGGCGGGGGTCGGTATGTGTCGTCTTAGGTTTTCTTCCTGGCGTGGTTTTCCGTGTAGTGTGCTTTTCTTGTTCTGAGAGTGTTTTTTGCTTATGTCGTGGTCCATGTGTGGGTATGAGTGTTGTCTTAAGGTTGTTCCTTAGTTGGGTGGGTGTCTTTGGTCTTAGATGTTTGCATTTCTAGTAGTTTTTGCATGGTCTTGATGTTGGAAAGCAGTGTGGGTTTGGGAGGGAAAAAAGGGGGAGGAGAAGGGTGGCCATTCTGGTAGGTGGGGTGCCCCATTGGGGGGAGGGTGGCGGGGTTCGTGTGCCCCAGTTCGAAGTGTCTTGAGTGTGTGGCTTGCTCAGTGTGTGCTGGCGAGGGTCGGGAATTCGTAAAACCATGGGTCCCATATTTTATGGACGTGTTTGGTGGTGTCATGCACTATTGCGGACAATTCGTCCATTTTAATTGCATGCAAATTATATTTAAGTGTCACAAAGATTAAATATTTCGTTTTTCAGTTTAACTCATGGATGGCATTGTGTCTGAGGGCTCTTTTGAGCACTGAAAACAATCTCGGACACCTGTGATAATTAGATTGCCAGGTGAGCCCAATTTAAGGAAAAACTACTAAAGGAGGGTGTTCCAGATTATTAAAGGACCACTATAGGCTCCCAAACCATTTTAGCTTAATGAAGTGGTCTGGGTGCCAGGTCCATCTAGGATTAACCCTACCTGCTGTAAACATAGCAGTTTCCGAGAAACTGCTATATTTACATAGGGGTTAATCCAGCCTCTAGTGGCTGTCTCATTGACAGCCGCTAGAGGCGCTTCCGCACTTCTCACTGTGATTGTCACAGTGAGAAGATGCCAGCGTCCATAGGAAAGCATTGAGAATGCTTTCCTATGGTCTGGCTGAATGCGCGTGCAGCTCTTGCCGCGCATGCGCATTCAGCCGATGATCTCAGAAGAGGGGGGACAGTCCCTAGCGTCGAGGGAGCCCAGCGCTGGAGAAAGGTGAGTGTTTGACCCCCTTCCTCCCCATTCAGCCCGGCGGGAGTGGGAGCCTGAGGGTGGGGGCACCCTCGGGGCACTATAGTGCCAGGAAAATGAGTTTGTTTTCCTGGCACTATAGTGGTCCTTTAAGCAGAGCACCATTTTCATTCAATATGGGGAAGCAAAAGGATCTCTCTGCTGCCGAAAAGAGTGAAATAGTTCAATGCCTTGGACGAGGTATGAAAACATTAGATGTTTCACGAAAACTTAAGCGTGATCATCGCACTATTAAGAGATTTGTGGCTGATTCAGAACACAGACGGGGTCGTGCAGATAAAGACACATTGAGGATTTCTGCCAGATCCATGCATTGGATCAAGAGAGCAGCTGCTAAAATACCATTACATAGCAGCAAACAGATATTTGAATCTGCTGGTGCCTCTGGAGTCCCACGGTCATCAAGGTGGAGAGTCCTCCAGAGTCTTGCAACTGTGCATAAACCTTCTATTCGGCCACCACTAACCAATGCTCACAAGCAAAAACGGCTTCATTGTGCAGAAAAATACATGAAGACTAATTTTCAAACAGTCCTGTTCACTGATGAGTGCCGTGCAACCCTGGATGGTCCAGATGGATGGAGTAGTGGATGGTTGGTGGACGGCCACCCTGTTCCAACAAGGCTGCAACGTCAGCAAGGCGGTGGTGGAGTCATGTTTTGGGCCGGAATCATGGGAAGAGAGCTTGTCGGCCCCTTTAGGGTCCCTGAAGGTATAAAGATGACCTCTGCAAAGTATGTGGAGTTTCTGACTGACCACTTTCTTCCCTGGTACAGAAGGAAGAACTATGCTTTCCGTAATAAAATCTCATGCTGCAAAGAATACCTCTGCATCAATGGCTGCTATGGGGATATAAGGAGAAAAAGCCATGGTGGGGCCTCCATCCTCCCCTGACCTCAATCCTATTGAGAACCTTTGGAGCATCCTCAAGCAAATGATCTATGAGGGTGGGAGGCAGTTTACATCCAAACAAAAGCTCTGGGACCCTATTCTGACATCTTGCAAACAAATTAAGCAGAAACTGTCCAAAAACTCACAAGTTCAATGGATGCAAGACTTGTGAAGCTCCTATCAAATAAGGGGTCCTATGTTAAAATGTTTAAAACGTTAAAATGTTGTTATAAGTTTGATTGAAATAACTTTTGAGTTCAGTAAATCTGCTGCAAACACAACAAATGTAGATTTTCAGTTCTTTACAACCTATGAAGTGTTTTGAAACTTACTGTGCGTAATAATTTGGAACAGTGCATTGTAAGTTTTTTATGTTTTAAAAAAAATACTGTTATCAGTAGGAGGCTTGTTCAATAGAATTTGAATTGTACTCTTCATACTTGATAACATGAGAATTATGCTGACTGTTATTTACACAATATTTAGGTAAATGAGAAAAATATAATTTGCATAATAATTTGGAACAGGGTGTAAAGGTTGGGTGAGTCCTACAGTCTAATGTTTAATAAATGCTATGGCCTGTTTCATCCAAATTCGGTGTCTGACGTTATTGGGGAATATTTGCGGTAGGCTATGTTATTCTTATTTGCATCAAATTCTCCCCTACGTCCATACATAAGTAAAACCCTCCAGTATGTAGACTAAGACGGTAGATTGGAAGAAGCATATCTATCTGGAATAGTGAATGAAACAATGTGCATGGCATTTTTTTTTTTTTTTTTTTATTTAAGATTTTTATTGTGCATATGGAATATAGAACAATACAATGTGTCACATTATGCATTTTCATAGAATGAGCACGTTACAATAGATGACATAGTAATTGATTTCACAATATGCATTTTCGTAGAATGAATACATTACAGTAGACGACACAGTAGTTAAAATTAGTAGTTGGTTTCCAAACAAAGTAGGTGAGTAAGCTTATTGCTAAACTGTTATGGCAAGGTAGTTACTCAATGGATAGTCAGGTTGGTCGAGTATAAACCTAGAACAATACTCATAATTCAACCAAGTAGAATTAACAAGAATTAACATAACTAAGAGGAGAAGCGTAGCTGTTGCAGTGTTGCTAGTTAAAGCAGGGATTAAATAGGAAATTCAATGAAGTCATATGGACACGAACAGTGGGTAGTTTCGAGCATTATATTGAAAGTGTATGTAGTCTTGATGAGCTAGTAGATTGATGAGTGATTGTATTTAGAGTGGGCATTAGGATGGTGGATAACATGGGTTACGTGGGGGGGGGGGGAGAGGGGGGATGGGAGGAGGGTTAGATGTCAGGAAGTGAAGCCAAGGCTTCCAAATTTTGGTAAAGGTTTGAAAATATATACTTTAAATATAATACAAAACTAAACAAATATAGAACTGAGCATAGAACAATTGAAAACGCAATGTTACCTAATTAGAAGATACAGACACACTGCTAGAGGTGGGCTGTGAGGCTAGATCCAAGAATTTGGGTGGATGTGGAGTTGGCATTTCTGAGCTCCCTGCCTTGACTTTCTTTCTAACAGGATTATTCTCCAAAGTGAGCATTCAAAGTGAATTTAAAGAGAATTGCAAATTTAAGGCCAAAGTAGCCACACTGAAGAAAGTTTTTTTTCCAATTTGATTATTTTTACCTTAACGTTGAAAATCACTTTCAGTTCTCCCTTTAGTAATAGCTCTGTAAGAGCTCTATTATGTAGCCCCATGTAGCCAAAGCGCAGCTTAAGCGGAACAGGGCCTTGACAGGGGTTAGGAGGCGGGCCCAGGAGGAACAGACAGGACAGGTGGGTTATGGGATATGTGGGATTGGCTATTTAAGGGAGGAGCCATTTTGTAAGGTTCACTTCTAATTTCCTACCCGGTTCAGTTTGTGTGCATCCCGGTGCTCTCTATACTTTCTGGGTAGGGTTTCTCTTTTGTCTCCTCTGCAGGGCCATGGATATCGTGGAGAAGCTTCTGGAGGGGATCAGGACAGCGGCGCGGCAACAAGGAGCGGATTGGGTGCAGGCCCAGCTGGGCCCGGTCCTTGCTGCGGCGGCAGGACAGGAGGCCGGAGACTCACGCCCGGCGAGGGCCAGGAGGCCCCCGAGGCGTTTGAGCCCGGGAGGAGAACCGGAGGTCGGTGGCACGGGAGTGCAGGAGACAGCCAGTGGAAGTCGTAGCAGGCCCAGGAGCTGCCTGGTTGAGGCTCTGCCTCCCAGTGTGCGGCCGGGGCTTCGGCGTGGTGAGTCGAGACGGGCGGCTGCCCTGGACATCGCTGCACCAACCCCTAACACGGAGGGGGCCGTGCGCGGAGCAGGATCCAAGATGGCGGCCAGACGGCCTGGTGCGGGGCCTGGCGGGGCGGGGTCTCGGCCCAGGAGGGCACCCCCATCGGTCTTGGCGGTGGACTGCAGCACGCGGACTGGGACGGTCCACGACGGGCCCGACGTACAGCAGGCAAGTGCAGGGGCCCCTTCCGGGGGTCCCCTTGGCGTGGTGGGCAGGCGGGGAGTGAGGCCCGATTCCAGGGAGCGGGCGGACGGGGGGGCGGGTAGGCGAGCGGCCCAAGGGGAGCAGGGGTCGGGCGGAGGGCCCCTGGGGGGGGTGCGGGATGCTGCGAAGGGGTCTCGCGGAGTGCAGACTGGGCGGGCTTCCGTGGGGGAGGATGGGGGGTCCCTCGGTAGTTCACTTGCGGGGCGGAAGGTAGTGCCTGCGGGTTCGATGGATGTTAGGAGGGTGGTAGAGGGTAAGGGGAAAGGAAAGGCTCCGAGGTCCGGTCGGTCGGGGATAACGGTCTCGGGGAGCGGGGTGTCACCATCCGCGTCCGTGGAGGGCCCCGGGGGAGGTGCCCCTGGTCCGGGTTCCGTAGGTGTAGTGGTAGGTCGGGCTGCAGCGGGGTTGGGGCGCGGGGCGGGAAGCGGGGAGGGTGGGTCTAGTTCGGAGTCGGGTAGTGCTAGCCCCTCGCCGGTTAGGGCCCCCAGGACACGCAGACGGAGGCCCCGGCGCAGGCGCGCAATGTCAGGGAGTTCGGCAGGGTCCGGGTCCCCCAGGTTGCCTCAACGGGGGTTGGCATCCAAAGGCGATGGTAGGAGTCGTAGTCCACGTGGCAGGGCTCTCAGGGCCTTTGGGGCGCGACGGCGGGAGGATACCCGGCGGGAGGCTTTGGCGGTTAGCAGGCGCTCCCCGGTTCGGGACGGGAAGGTGGTGGGGGAACAGTACGCCTTGCCCAGGACTTCTTCTCCTCTTTCCAGGTCCCGGAGTCGCTCCTCATCTGAATTTTCCAGGCACCGGGTGGGATCCCTGGTTGGCGGGACATCGGCGGATGGCGTTCATCCTGGACGAGCAGTGACGGACTGCGCAGCCCCGGGTGTCATCGGCCCCAGGGGCTTGGCCGGTGAGTCTATTGAATCGCTACAGTCCAGTGCACTAGTACAAACACTGCAGTCACTACTCCACTCACTGGGGGCGGGGGGTGGCACACAAGGTAGCGTAGGGCAGGTGTGGACGCAAGGGGGAGGCGAGGCGGGGCCCGGTCTAGGGACCCCGGCGGCAGTTGCGGGCGGGGAAGCTGTGTCGGCTTCCAGCGTGGGTGAGGCGGGAAGCGAACGGGCGGAGTTGACGGGGGGGGTGACGGAAGCAGCATGCGTATGTGTCCTTCGCGGGCCCGCTGGGGGTGCACCTCAAGCAGGAGGTGAAAGAT
This sequence comes from Pelobates fuscus, assembly GCF_036172605.1. Lineage (NCBI taxonomy): Eukaryota > Metazoa > Chordata > Amphibia > Anura > Pelobatidae > Pelobates > Pelobates fuscus. The sequence goes on from NC_086319.1 coordinate 123,349,513, forward strand.
AAAATCTGGAAGGGGGAATTTTGTGAGATCTTCTCGCTTCTTCCCTTGGAGGACTTTCTTGACCTCAAGGAGGAGGACAAGAAGGACGAAAAGAAAGAGGAGGAGGAGAAACGGCGGAGGTATCGCAAGATACCGAAGTCTTTTGGTAACTGGCTAAGGGCATTCTGTATCCTGGCCAGCGTGATCGGGGAAAAATCGCCGGGCTCCTGCTCGTCCCTGTTTTGCTACTTGGACGGCATATGGGAGGCATACCGCACCTATGGCGGATTGGCATGGTGGCGGTATGATGAGCAGTTCCGGCAGCGGCTGGCGGCGAATCCGGGCATGCGGTGGGACCAAATGGACCTGCCTCTCTGGATGAAGCTCATGATGGCGCAGAAGGCGCAGCCCTTTCAGCACGCGGCTGGCGCTAAGGGTCAGTCCTCCTCGTCGGCCGCCTCGCAGAAGGGCTTATGCTGGCTCTTTAATGAGGGCCAGTGCAAGTGGGGCGCAGCCTGCCGCTTCAAGCACGAGTGCTCGGGCTGCGGTGGGGCTCATGGGCTCCAACGTTGTTTCAAGAAAGGGAAGTCCGGGGGGACGGGAGCCTCTGCCGCGGTTGGCGGCGGAGGGTCTTCCACTACCTCGGGGGCTAACCCCAGTGAAACTAGACGCGATGGAGCCCTGGCTAAACCGCTACGGTAACAGGGCAGATGCGGAGCTGCTTAGAGCGGGGTTTGGGCAAGGGTTTGTCATTCCGTTTCGGGAGAGGGGTGGCACTGCGTGCCCTCATAATCTCAAGTCCGTGGTGGAGTTTCCAGAGGTGGTTCGGGAGAAGTTGGACAAGGAGGTGCGGTTGGGTAGGATGGCGGGGCCTTTTGTGACCCCGCCACTGGAGGGCCTTCGGGTCTCTCCCCTCGGGGTGGTCCCCAAGAAAGAAACAGGGAAGTTTCGGCTCATTCACCATCTTTCCTATCCTAAAGGGGAGTCGGTGAACGACGACATTGACAGGGACCTATGCTCGGTCTCTTACGCATCATTTGACCAGGCGGTCGAGCTGGTGAAGAGAGCCGGGCGTGGTGCGTTGATGGCCAAGGTGGACATCGAGGCTGCTTTTAGGTTGCTTCCGGTGCACCCGGCGTGTCACCACCTGTTAGGATGCTTCTTTGAGGGGGGCTACTTTGTGGATTTGTGCCTTCCCATGGGGTGTTCCATTTCGTGCTCTTACTTTGAGAAGTTTAGTTCATTTCTCGAGTGGGTGGTGCGGACGGAAGCGGGAGATAAAGCGGTGGTGCACTATCTGGATGATTTCCTGTGTGTGGGGCCGGCCGGATCTCCCGCGTGCCAGCTCTTGTTAGGTACCATTCAATGGGTGGCGGGCTGCTTTGGGGTGCCGCTGGCGGCGGATAAAACTGAGGGCCCGACTGAGTGCCTTAGTTTCCTGGGTCTGGAGATAGATTCAGTGCGGGGGGAATGTCGGCTGCCGCTGGCAAAGCTGGAAGGTTTGCGCGGCGTGGTGGCAGAGGTGCGTCGGGCTCGGAAAGTGACCCTGCGCCGACTGCAGTCATTGGTCGGCATGCTCAATTTCGCCTGTAGGGTGATACCCATGGGTAGGGTGTTTAGCCGCAGCTTATCGGCGGCTACCGCGGGGATTAGGTCCCCTCACCATTTCATCCGGGTCTCTTCATCCATGCGGGCGGACTTGGGGGTGTGGGATACCTTCCTCAGGGACTTTAACGGGACGGTGTTCTTTCGGCAAGGGGGCGTGTCGACAGCTGAGCTGGAGCTGTACACCGACGCGTCGGGTAGCGTGGGTTTTGGGGCCTACTTCAGCGGGAGCTGGTGTGCAGAAAAATGGCCGGAGGCATGGGGGCAGAGCCCCCTCATGCGTAACCTGGCGTTTCTGGAGCTGTTCCCACTGGTGGTGGCGTTGGCGCTGTGGGGGGACCGGTTGAGGGACAGGAAAGTGGTTTTCTTCTCGGACAACATGTCCGTGGTGCACGCGGTTAATAATCAGTCTGCAGCATCGAGGCCGGTGGTGACTCTGCTGCGGCGCTTTGTTTTGTTGTGCATGTCCCTGAATGTGGTCTTTCGCGCGCGCCATGTGCCTGGGTACTTGAACGAGGTGGCTGACGCTCTGTCTCGTTTTCAGTGGTCCCGGTTTCGAACGATGGCCCCGGAGGCCCAGGACAGGGGTCAGCCGTGCCCGATCGAGATGTGGCAGCTAGGAGCGTCCTGCTTGGCGGACTCGTGAAGGCTTCGCTGGCACCGGCCACATGGGCCGCATACAGTAAGGTCTGGAGTTCATGGGAACGTTCCTGGGGCGGGCTGGGCCGAGGGGTACGAGGGGAACCGCCTCTGGATGCCTTCTTGTGGTTTACCTTTCAATTACTGGCGGGGGGCGCCTCCCCGGCGGTGATTGACAGGAACATGGCTGCAATGGCGTTCTGGTTCAAGCTCCATGTGGGAGCGGACCTTACCAAGGCGTTTATCGTCCGGCAAGCACTCAAAGGGTATCGGAGGGCTCGGAGGGCCCCCGACGCTAGGCGCCCGGTGTCGGTGCATGTGCTGGAAGGGCTTGTTCAGGCGCTGCCCACCATTTGTTTCAATGCATTTGAGGTGTCGTTATTCCGGGTGGCATTTCTTTTGGCTTTCTTTGGGGCGTTCCGCGTCGGGGAGTTGGTGAGCAACACCCGGGCGGCCACGGGGGGCATACAGGTGTCTGGGGTACGTATACTGGATGGGAAGCTGGTAGTGCACTTGGCTAGGTCCAAGACGGATGTGGAAGGTAAGGGCCGGGACATTACGCTAGGGGCCCTGCCGGGCTCGGCACTGTGCCCGGTAGCTGCGGTATCGGAGTATCTGGATCAGAGGCCCGCGGTTGGCGGGTCCCTGTTGGTCCACGCGGATGGCTCGTCGCTCTCTCGCTTCCAATTTCGGAAAGTTTTCAGCCTGGGTCTGGGTCGGATGGGATTGGATGCCGGCACATACGGTACCCACTCCTTTCGTATTGGGGCGGCCACGGAGGCCACACGTCTAGGTTTGGGGGATGAGGTAGTCAAGCGGATTGGGAGATGGGAATCTGTTAGGTTCCGCTCATATGTACGCTTGGGTTTGTTGGAACACTAAGGGGCATTGGGGCGGCCTGGGGGGTACGGGTGGTTTTATCCTGTGTTTTTCTTTCTTCCCCAGGCCGGGTCGCTTGGATCGTGGGTCATTCCTTCATTTTCTGGGCCGGACGGAGGGCTGCAGCTCGAGCTCGAGGCCAGCAGCTGGGCTTTCCGGAGGACCAGCTCGTAGTGCGCTGGTGGGGGTATCGGGGCTTCTGCTGGGGGGACGTCTGCAGGGCAATATTTGGTATGGTCGCAGGCGGGGCGCGGCCGGATATGCTAGTTTTACATGCAGGCGGTAATGACCTGGGCCTCACCCCGCAGCGGAGGCTGGTAAAATGGATGAAGCAGGATCTTAACCGGTTGGTTGATCTGCTTCCCGGGGTGATGCTGGTATGGTCTGAGATTGTTCCGAGGCAGCGGTGGCGTTACGCCCGGGACCCGGTAGCCATTGATAGATGCAGGGGTAAGGTGAACAGCCTGATGGCGAGTTTTGTCAGGAAACTGGGGGGAGTGGTGGTAAGGCACCAGGAACTGGAGGAGGGGTTGGATGGGTATTACCGCTCGGACGGTGTACACCTTTCGGCAGTGGGCTACGACCTGCTGAACTTGGGTCTGCAGGAAGGGATGCGGAGGGCGTTCCTTCTTCGGGGTGGCGGAGCTCAGACAGCTTAAGGGGTCAAGGTCTGAGCTTGTGGCGGGATAGGGAGCTGAGAGAGAGGACATAGGCTCCCTATGAGGAACGTGAGGAACATGGAAAAAATTGGAATTATGGTCAATGGTGGTTTCGAGTCCTGGAGGTGGCTCAGAACCTGGTGGGGCAGGGGTATCCGGGTATACCCCTGCCATGGTTACTTATGGTTGGCACTTGTTCGGTTCAAGTTGGCGAGGTTGGAAAATGTCGTTACATATTTGTATTTGTTATGTTGGGGGTCATTGCCCTCTATTAAAAAGAAGGATACGGATGAGAGGGGCGGAAGGTGGGGGCAATGACCCATGTTTATATGTTAACTTATTTAAAGCAATATTATCGTTATATATATTATAAATTATTTAATAAAGCTGTGGACAAATTTTCCCATATACCAGGTGTCAGTGTGTTATTGGGTTAGGTATGTGGGGGGTTTTTGTCCAAGGTTCCGCCAGCCCATATGGCGACTATACACCGGTCATGTAGCCCCATGTAGCCAAAGCGCAGCTTAAGCGGAACAGGGCCTTGACAGGGGTTAGGAGGCGGGCCCAGGAGGAACAGACAGGACAGGTGGGTTATGGGATATGTGGGATTGGCTATTTAAGGGAGGAGCCATTTTGTAAGGTTCACTTCTAATTTCCTACCCGGTTCAGTTTGTCCCGCCCACCCTCCCTATATTTTATGTTTAGATAAGGGTTTCCCGTTTTTTCACAGCGGCGGGATAGGGAGCTGAGAGAGAGGACATAGGCTCCCTATGAGGAACGTGAGGAACATGGAAAAAATTGGAATTATGGTCAATGGTGGTTTCGAGTCCTGGAGGTGGCTCAGAACCTGGTGGGGCAGGGGTATCCGGGTATACCCCTGCCATGGTTACTTATGGTTGGCACTTGTTCGGTTCAAGTTGGCGAGGTTGGAAAATGTCGTTACATATTTGTATTTGTTATGTTGGGGGTCATTGCCCTCTATTAAAAAGAAGGATACGGATGAGAGGGGCGGAAGGTGGGGGCAATGACCCATGTTTATATGTTAACTTATTTAAAGCAATATTATCGTTATATATATTATAAATTATTTAATAAAGCTGTGGACAAATTTTCCCATATACCAGGTGTCAGTGTGTTATTGGGTTAGGTATGTGGGGGGTTTTTGTCCAAGGTTCCGCCAGCCCATATGGCGACTATACACCGGTCAAGTAAAGTCTGAATGGCCCCTAGTGAACAGTTTGAAACCATCCAGCTGCGTACAAGGTAATTCATATTGTAAAATCCAGACATGTCTCACACCTACTGCATGGGAGGAGGCTGGGGAAAAATATTTAGTGCCCCCTCACCATTTGTATTTAGAGACCCTCCTGCAGCAGTGGAGTGTAGAGGGTGGGAGGCCATATGCTTTGTCATCAGCGGCGTACATACCGCGGTCGCAGGGGTCGCAGCTGCGACCGGGCCCGCCACTCGAGGGGGCCCGGCCGCCCTGCAGACCCTGTGACCGGGTATCCGCCGCCATCATCTTCTGTGGCCCCGACCCACGCGGCAAACTGCCGGGGCCGCCGTCCAAGGGGTCCATCGGGTGGCCATGCTGTCAGGGCCACCCGATGGATGTGGATTGTCAGGGGGCCAGGTCAGTGCTGGGCGCTTTAACAGCGCGACCAGGCCCCCTGTGATGACATCACAAGCTGGGAGGAAGTGACCGCATGTCACTCCTCCCAGCTAACACTGAGAGCCGCGCAGGAGGAAGCATCCACCTGAGCCACCACTGGACCCCAGGAAAAGTCACCCTCCTGCACCTTAAAGGTAGGAAACAGGAGGGTGACTTAAACATTTTGTGTGTGTGTGTTTGTATGTATGTGTGTCTGTCTGTATGTATGTGTGTCTATCTGTTTGTATGTATGTCTTTGTATGTATGTGTGTGTGCCTGTGTGTATGTATGTGTGTCTGTCTGTTTGTGTGTCTGCCTGTATGTGTGTGTGCTTGTCTGTTTGTATGTATGTATGTGCATCTTGTGTGTGTGTGTCTCTCTGTATGTGTGTCTGTCTGTATGTGTCTGCCTGTGTGTATGTGTGCCTGTCTGTTTTTTTATGTATGTGTCTTTGTATGTGTGTGTCTGTCTGTCTGTATGTGTGCCTGTCTGTTTGTATGTATGTGTCTGTGTGTCGGTCTGTATGTGTCTGTGTGTGTATCTATGTATGTGTGTGTGTGTGTGTGTCTGGCAGGGGGGGGGGTGGGGGGAGGGCACAGATCATTTTCGCACCAGGGACACAATGGTTAGTGTGTACGCCACTGTTTGTCATGTTTTATTATAAAGCCCCCTGTCACTGGCAATGTGTGGGGGCAGGTGGAGCCAGGGCCGGTCTTAAGCCTTTAGGCGCCCTGTGCGAAAAATCTTCACAGCGCCCCCTCCCTCCCCACCCCCTGTCTTCCATGTATTGTGTGTGTGTATAGGAGTGTAGTGATTGTATAGGGGGTTTATTAAATTAAAAATGATTTAAATACAAATATTCCTTTCTCCTTTCCTGTTGTTACCTAGTTGAGAGAGGGGCATGCTGATCTAAATCGGGTCTGCCCCTCCACTGGGTACAGACCATGCGTAACTGTCTCGCAAGCTCAGGGACTTGCAGTGTCCTGTGGTAATCTGCGGCAGCACTCTGATTATCCCGAGCTAGGAAGACAGCTACAGCCGACAGAAGTGCAGGCCAGAAGTGCCAGCCTGCCTCCCTTATATTACAGAGGAGCAGACTAAATATGTCACATAATACTATGAATGATTTTGCTTTGGAGCTCTGGATTATACTTATTTACCTTGACCTCTTTGGAATAAAAATTTGTAGTAATGTGCTGCTTCTCCATTTATCACAGAGCTCCACAACAATAAAACTCCCAGTAATGTGGAGCTCTGTGACAAGATCATACACTACACAACAATACAACTCTAAATAATGTGTCTATTAGTGCATCCCTAACTATAAAACACAGAGTAATGTGCTCCACTGCAATACATCTCACTATAATATGATGTTATGTTTGTGTTGTCTGTGTATGTGAGAGGTGTGATGACTATTTGTGATATGTATGCTATGTGTTGGCTGTGTGTGATATTTGTAATGGGTGTATTAACTGTGTGATATGCGTGTATTGGTTGTATGTGATATTTGTGCTGGGTTTATTGGCTGTGTGTGATGGGTATTTAATTCAGATAAAAATATGCATTTAGGACTATGTGTGAATGCAGGTGTATATTTTTGCAGAGTTATGTGCACACAGTCCCACAGTCAGATGCACACAATTATACATATACAATGTCAAATCCACCACATGCACACAGTCGCAGGCAAATAGTCACAGGATCAGGCAGAAACACAGGTACAGGCAGTCACACACATACACAGTTACAGGCAGATAAACACTCACACACAATTACAGGCAGACAGTCACACACACAGGTACAGACAGACAGTAACATACATTTAGCCACTCATTCAGTCTTACACACACACACTTACATGCAGACAGACAGCCACACACACACACAGGCAGGGAGTCACATACAGACAGCCACACACAGGCATACAGTAGACCGAAATTTTCGGCCAAAAATGGGCCTATCATGTTTTGGCCGAAAACGGGTCAAATTTGCTGAAATTAAAAAAAAGAAATGTAACTATGTAAAAACAAAAAAAAATTTTTTTTAGAATTTTCATTTTTGTAGTGCATAGATTAACAGACATGCTTGCATTAACAATTCAGATAATTATATATCACAATGAAAAATAGTAATGATTACATGAAAAGTCAAGAATACTGCACTTGGAACAAGTGAGGTGAAAGAACACTAGAACACTGTGGGACAGGGTAGGGGGGAGAACACTATGGGACAGGGGAGGTGGAAAGAACACTGGGACAGGGGAGGGGGTGAAGAACACTATGGGACATAGGATGGGGGAAAGAACACTGGGACAGGGGAGGGGAGAAAAGAACACTATGGGACAAGGGAGGGGAGAAAATAACACTATGGGACAGGGGAAGGGGGAGAAAAGATCACTATTGGACAGGGGAGGGGGGAACACTATGGGACTGGGGAGGAGGGGGGAAGAACACTATGTGACAGGGAGGTGGTGAAGAACACCATGGGACAGAGGATGGGGTGAAAGAACACTATGGGACAGGGGAGGGGGGAACACTATAGGACTGGGGAGGAGCGGAGGAAGAGCACTAAAAAAGAGGGAGGGCAGAGGAACACTAGAGGGCGGAGAGAGGAATATTAAGCGGGGGGGACCACTAAATACAAGGGAGAAGGGAAGTGTTTCATATTAGATTAATTAAATTCATTAATAAGTTTAATATTATTAAAATTATAGGAAAAACATTTTTTTTACATTATTTGGGGAAAAAAAGGATTTTTCGGTTTCGGTTTTCGGCCAAGGGCATCCCGAATTTTCAGTTTTGGTTTCGGCCCGGAATTTTCATTTCAGTGCATCCCTAAAACACACTCCTGCATTCAAACTCCCAAAAAAATATACAAGCACACCCCTTCACTCAAATACTTCATGCAAATGTACATCTGCATTAAAACGTGAACATTACATTCAAACACACCCCTGCAATCAAACTCAAGCATTAGGGAGCGGGGCCTAACAAGCATGGCCGACGGAAGTGTGTGAGATGAGCTCCTCACACAAAACGAGACTTACACGGCTTAAATGGAGGTATAACCCCTAAAATCAAAACCAACGAAATAACACACTATACAAAACCTTTGGGGAACCCTCCCAAGCGACCTTGGAGACTCATCCCGCATCCTGACGCCGAAACCAGATTCTGCATGACGGATCCCAAGGGAGAGGGAAACGGCCGATCCTCCACCCGGGAGCTGCCAGACCACTACTACAGACCCGTTCCCCCCCTCTTTGGACCGGCGGGGGTCATCCCAGTACCAACTGGAGGACAGGCAGCTAAGTTCACCTCAGAAATGCATACCGTCTCCTCTTGCCCCAGGGCCACGACCAAGATGGCGGCCAGAGCGGAGAAACTCGGTACAACAGACTGGGAAGCCAACTTCAAAACCAAATTTGACCTGGTGTGCCATTCTGGCGCCGGATCGAAGCCCGTGCTAAGCAGACGCAGCCACCCATCACTCGGACTTTAAAGACCCTGACAGAAGCCTTCTCAACACACCGATAAGCCCAGCCACAGGCCAAGGACACTCAGCATGCAGACCGCGCAAACCTGTGCAAGGCTGGAAACAAATGCTGATAAGAGCAACGAAGCGACTACCAGAACCGGGAAAACACTCGGAAGGAATACGGGAGACTATCACTACCAAACGAGGCAGACAAAGACCCACTCCGCGACCCTGGCTGAAAGCCCCTCACGCATCCAGCTACCAGCGGGCTCGACCACAACAGCCGTGGACGGCATGTTGCCTCCCCTTGTGTGGAGCCCAAACCCCTCCACAGGCATTTTATCAGGCATACCCCGGAGTGGCATAGTCCCGCACCCTGCTCCCCGACCCTTGCTGTCACGGAAGTGTAGGTCCAGTTTCGGGAACCCCAGACCGGAGGGTCCCTCACAGAACGCCAGCAGGACTCTGGCAATTATGCCCCGGCAGCCTCACACCGTGGGGCATCGGCTAAACAGCCAACAGACATTAACCCAACTTACCTCACACCCTCTTACATCTCCACCCCATGACCCATGAGAGACAGAACTGGTAGTGCAGGGCCATAGACACAACACAAAAACACAAGTCCTCTCAATATGCTCCTACATAGCCACACCACTTGCAGCTGAGACCCGGTCAGTGCAACACTGCACCCACACCTAAGCTTTAAAATGTCTGGACCTACCAACCTTGACTAACCTAGCAGGTATCACACACGTAGGGCTTAGACTCACACCAACATCACGGACGATTGACAAAGCTTGTACTCCACAAAACGCTCCATATACTACTCGAGCCTGAAATGTGAATCTTGCTATTCTTCCTGCTCACCGCATGTACAGTCCATACATGACAACGCTCACATAAACGCAGGCCACCCAGAGGCCATGAACGCGACTCACATAAGCGGACCCCCAACTTGAATGTGTAGAGGGTCATCTGCACTGCCCTATACTAACAACGCCACCAGAAATCTACTCTTGACGCACCCTCCAGCTCATAGCAGCCTGTCCTCCCATTACCCAACATGACACACAGCAATCAACCTATCTATTTGACTAATACCCGCACGTTAAGTTTTAACTACATGTAAAATGAGCAGACCCACAGTCACAATGTTTTCAATGTTATCATATGCTCTAACTACTTGTAAAAAACGTTCTCATGCATGCTTATGCTGTTGTGGCAAGGCTTGCCTGTAATGTTCTTTGTGCACAACAAAAATAAAGAATATCTAAAAAAAAAAAAAAAAAAGGGAACATTACTGTGGCAAATCCAGCCACTGTTCATTGTCCTTTATGTATATGTAATGTTATGCATACGTGTATACACCTTTAAGAACCAAGCGTATGTATTCTGTGTAATATGGTTCAAGGAAATCCTAGCGTTCATATGCTGCCGGCATACGAAAACCGCCAGCATTCATGTAATCGTTTCACGAACAGTGAATTTCAACACCCTTCGTGAAACGAACAAACTACCAAATGGAGACCACACACAGGAGGTCGTGTGGCGCCCATTAAGGATTGCAACATTGTTGCAATCGGCAATTAAGAGGATTCAGGGTGGCCGTCGTTCGGCTACCGACCACTCGGCGGTCGGCCATCTTGGATCCTTTGTTAAGTTCATCGGTATTTGGTCGTCGAGCGCCTGAAACTAAAATCGGCTACTCGATGGCACGAATACCGCTGGACTTCCAAGCCGTTCGGGAGCCCCGGTCCTTCGGTAATGTGTTTCTATATAGTCATTCGGTAGTTTGAAGGTAACTTAGAAATAATGTGTATTTCGTGCGGCGTTCGGTTATTTAAGCTGGGATCTAAGCGGTACTTTCACGAAACGTGCGCTCAGACCCCAGCTATCTACCGAATGTTCATTCGTTTAAATCAGACGAATATTGTATAAGTTATAGATTTTTGTGTGAAATATTGGTTCTGCTGCACGAGGGGGTAATCCACTTAACTGTTTATTCTGGTGGGAGTGTCCCTCTCGTGCAGCAGTGTATTATGGGAGAAATGTCCAGGTTGCTAAGTTCCCCATGTAGTCCCCTACTGTACAACCCCTGCAATGTCAGTAGGGAAACCCCTTGCATGGGGAATTGCATAAATACTGTGACCTGTGAATAAAGCACTCAGTTGACTCCCAGCCTATGTTTCGTCTAGTTCTTGGAAGGGAAGGATTCTTATTACGCTACCTGGAATATTGTATGCTGTACCTGCCTATGCTGATTATTGCCTGTGTTCCTGTCTACCAGCGGAGATCTTGTGGATTATACTGCCCCTCCGCTACAATTGGTGGCAAGCAACAGGATTTCAACTACCCAGCAAAGCAGCGTTCGGCAGAATCCTAACGAACAGAGAAAAGAAACCAACAATTCGTGAGTTTATTCATTCGGTGGAAACCGGAACCCGGGAACACGGGGAAACTCACGAACGGCCGTTAAATGAACACGGAGGTACCCAGTCGGGTTGCCCGTCGATCCATTACAAGTACATTCAGACACACCCCTGCAATCAAACTCAAACATTGCCCTGTCTTAAAACGCAAACTACATACAAGCACCCCTTCAAACACCAATACTGTACATTACACTACAGTGACAATAAATGCCACAGTGCTGTACAGATATACAACATAGAAATTTTGACTTAGGGTGCCTTGAAAAACTATTGAAATATTAAGGGCGACTTGAATATAAAAAGTTTGGGAACCACTGATTTAACTGATTTGGGGAAATCCTTAGTCTGCCTGTTCTCCTTTTTCATGTCTTACATGGGTGATGGTAGAACAGGAGCCACTAATCAGTACAATCCTACCGGATTTGAGACAGCTGGGAGGCACACTCCATAAAAATATATCAATGGTTCACACCACACAAACACATCCTGCATCCACGTGCAGATACACCTTACATACGTATATCCTATTATCACACACGCCCCACAGAAAAGCTCACATTCTTTCCCAAACACACACTCCACACAAAACCAACTCTGCAAGCTAGGAACATGATAACAAAATACAAAAATGTTCACAATTTGTTGCTTCCTATTTAGCAGGGACATATGGGCCCAAATCCATTTCTCCCACTTTTGTATCCTAATGTCCACCGTTTTTGGACAAGGTCAATATTCTCAGTGTGTCTAAATTTGTACCAGAACTCCACAGCAAATTCGTTCAGAGTAATTTGTCTTTAAATAACAATGTGTTTAGAAACCACACTGTGTTAATAACATACATTGTTCTTCCTCTAAATTACATTTTAATTGCATTAAATGTTCATAGTAAGTCATCTACAATTTCTCAAGACAGCCACACTCCTGAACACCCCACTATCACCTCTGATGTGTCCCTCTTTGTCTATTTGAAATTCTCACCGTGATTGTCACAGTAAGAAGCGCGGAAGCGCCTCTAGCAGCTGTCAATGAGACAGCCACTAGAGGCTGGATTAACCCTAATGTAAACATAGCAGTTTCTCTGAAACTGCTATGTTTACAGCTGCAGGGTTAACCCTAGATGGACCTGGAACCCAGACCACTTCATTGAGCTGAAGTGGTCTGGGTGCCTAAAGTGGTCCTTTAACAGACGATAAGTTGAAGTTTAGTAGATTTTGATACCCAATGGCTCCTGTGTTAAAAGCACAAGTCTTTACAGAACACACTTTGCACATCATTTGATTGTATAAAAAGGATACAAGCCAGTACCAATGCTAGACTAAAGATAGATAGTCCCATTCTAAGAAGGCACACGGTATTACTGTTCCAACTAGGACTTTTTCGATATCCCATTAATGAGAGGGAAAAGGAATACATCACACCAAATATGTATGTCAATGCTCCTCCAACATGATGAATCACTGGGTGTGTATACTCCTGGAAAACAAAATATAAGTTAGATCAGGGCTTGACAATTTTGCTTGGAAATTAGAAGCCAGCTAAAAAGGTTTTTCAACGCCCAAAGTACCAATCTTAAAGGGACACTACAGTCACCAGAACTACTACAGCTTATTGTAGTCGTTCTGAAGTCTATAGCCTACCCCTACATGCTTTTCAATGTAAACACTGCCTTTTCACTGTTTACATTGCAGCCTAGTAACACCTCTAGCGACAATCAATCAGCTGGACTCTAGAGGTGCATCTTGGGTTAGTATGAAGATGCTTAATGCCCCCCCTACGGGAGCATTGATTCAATGCATCGCTATGAGGAGATGCTGATTGGGGTTGCGTGTGTAATAGTCTCCAAATGCTTTCCTATGGGAGTGATGATCAAGTGATGATGATCTTAGCAATGGCGAGATCAGCAAGGCATTGGGAAAAAAAAGTAAGTAAAAGCACCATTCCAATGTGATTGGAATGGTGTCTAAACAGACACACTCACTGACAGCAAACACACACACACACACACACACACTCAATGACAGACAGAAACAGTCACTGATTCTGCAACACACACACACACATTTTCACATATACTCACAAATATTTGTTTTATTTAAATGTGTTCACCCAGCCTCTCTACCTTTCCCCGGAGTCCAGTGGGGCTGCTCTGATCATCTTAATTCTCCCTTGTGTGCTGTTTAGTGAGCCGGGGCCGGAGTGATGTCATATTCCGGCTCACAGCATCATTGGAGGGTGCCAATTTTTGGACTGTCCCCTGAACCTAGGACAGCTGAGAGGTATGGTGTACCTGACATGCCTGTATGCACATTTGTCAAAGAGTCTTGTTTGTCATATTGTTACCCACCTGAAAGAAGACAGCTATCACAATTCCACAGCACCACAGCCACCCAAAGCTGAGAAGCATCATGTTATACTGTGATGAGCTGGGGTCATTTGTCTGGCTTCTCAGCTGCATCAGTTTAAACATCACATAAACTGTGATTGCTCCTAAAAACAAATTGAAATAATCAATAGGAGACTTTCTGAACCAACACTTGTGAAAAACATTTTACAACTAGATTTTTGTTTGGAGGAATGTTTTTAGTGTTGGGAAAGCAAAACTATCATTTAGATGTTACTGTAACCTCTGTGGAAGACTAACATTATTATACTCGCTATATGGTTTTATTTTTATATGGCTATGATATAAGCATATTTAAACATGCATGTAAATATGAATACAATGTCACCCTTCTAATAAAAATAAACTCTCTCTTACTATCACAGTTCAGGGATACTTCATAAGCAAATTCCAAATTGAAGTCCAATCAAGGAGAGCATTAAGCACCTTTAATGTTTTCTCTTTTGTATAATAGAATAGAAATCTGATATCTACGTATAGCATATATAGTAGTAAGAGGGAGTAAGACCATGTATAGAAAGCTCTGAAAACTGGAAAAATATAGGGATTCACCAGAAACCTATACAAACATAATTAATAGAGTGCTTAGTACTATAAGATAGTAGCAGGTATCCAGGAGCTTACTGAAAGGATGAGTGCTATTATAGATAATAAAATATTTTGAAAATAAATATGATTAAAACATATTGATGGATATCTTGAGTGTCTAGTGTTAAAGATAACTGTATGGCATGGGTGTCCTTAACTCTGGAAAATGGAGCATCCCAGGGTAAATACCACCTCTTGCCAATTGTTATACTTCCAAATAGAGTGAAAGATACAATAGCCAAATGTTATAGATGTGCTTAAAATAACACTGACTATTATTATGCAAGCAAAACCAGTACCATACACTGGTTGCTGTGGGCAATATAAAAATATCGCTGGAAAACAACTGAGAGTATAAAAAGTCAAATTTATTCCAAAATATTTAAAAATAGAATTAAAAATAAGCCCACAGACACAATACCAGTCTATTAAAGGTGCAAAATACAAAATAACCTTGTTCTCAGGCAAAGATGGATGTAGATGTTACTTGCGATATTAACATCCAGATTCTGATTGCCGGTGAGGACGGCGTGAGGACAGCGTGCGTGCCACAGTGCGTTCCACCTCGAGCCTCACTTCAGGGGAACAGTGCTGCTTGTCAGAAGATGTTACTGGGATGCCTGGGATCCATGGTGATGTATACGATCTTTACGCTGATACCTTGGCTGGTTGTGACTCGGTAGACTTGCTGTGTATTGTCTGACGCGTTTCGTAGGGAACAGCCCTACTTCCTCAGAGACGTGTAAGGTGACCTCCATGTGGGGATGTTTAAATACCCCTCAGTTGCATCCATCCTTGCCTGAGAACAAGGTTATTTTATATTTTGCACCTTTAATAGACTGGTATTGTGTCTGTGGACTTATTTTTAATTCTATTTTTAAATATTTTGGACTAAATTTGACTTTTTATACTCTCGGTTGTTTTCCAGTGATATTTTATTATTGCCCACAGCAACCAGTGTATGGTACTGGTTTTGCTTGATCTTGGCAAGTATTATACTTGCGTAATAATAGTCAGTGTTTTTCTAAGCACATCTATAACATTTTTGCTATTGTATCTTTCACTCTATTTGGAAGTATAACAATTGGCAAGAGGTGGTATTTACCCTGGGATGCTCCATTTTCCAGAGTTAAGTACACCCATGCCATACAGTTATCTTTAACACTAGACACTCAAGATTTATATGTTTTAATCATATTTATTTACTTCAAAATATTTTATTATCTATAATAGCACTCATCCTTTCAGTAAGCTCCTGGATACCTGCTACTATCTTATAGTACTAAGCACTCTATTTCTCTTTTGTATGTTGCAGCGTTATGCTGCAATTGTTTAAATCATTATTTTTTCTTTCTCAAATTAACATACACTCAATATTCCATTATAATAAAGCGAAAAAACATAATTCTTAAATAGATCAACCAGGACTTCCTAGAGCTGGCCGCCAGACCAATCTGAGTAAGAGAGGTGACCAAGAACCCAACAGTCACTCTTAGTGACCTTCAAAGATCATTTGTGGAGATGGGAGAAACTAGTGGAGGGCCAGTAATTCCTGAAATAAATGACCGATCTTGCCTTTATGGCAGACTGGAAAAAGATTACCTGCACACTATCCAAATACCTATACACGTTTAAAGGACCACTATAGTCACCAGAACAGCTACAGATTATTGTATTGTATCTGGTGAGTATCATCATTCCCTTCAGGCTTTTTGCAGTAAACACTGTCTTTTCAGACAAAAAAAAGATGGTGTTCCTTTAAGCAACAGGAGTTTTTTTAGTAACAGCTATTAAGATGTAAGCTCACTTGCCCCATCCACGCAAAATAACAATTCAATATACATGATAGCCGCGCCTTCATCAGATCTCTATACCTGACAGCCACGCTATAGCACATGCACGCAGCTGATATCGCGTAACTTCCGGTAACACAGGTACACCCGAAGTGATGTAGGTACAAGAAATCTGATGGGATATAGAAAATAGGGATCGACCGATATTGTTTTTTTAAGGCCGATAACGATACCGATAATCTGTGAACTTTCAGGACGAAAGCCGATAACTTGCCGATATTCTGTACATTTGCCATTTTGAAAAAAAAAACTATTTCTAAAGGTAAATGCACAAAATATACAAGCCACATGTAGTGGATGCAGTGTGTTTAGACAGGGGAGCTGTGTGTGTTTGTAGTGGATGCAGTGTGTGTTTGTGTAGTGTGTATATAATGAATGCAGGGTGTGTTTGTGTAGTGTGTATAGTGAATGCAGCGAGTGGGTAGTGTGTATATATAGTGAATACAGAGTGTGTGTTTGTGTAGTGTGTGTGTGTGTAGTGTGTGTATAGGGAATGTAGTGTGCAGTGTGTGTATAGTGAATGTAGTGTGCATAAAGTGAATGCAGTGTGTGTGTAGTGTGTGTATAGTGAATGCAGTGTGCGTAAAGTAAATGCAGTGTGTTTTTGTAGTCTGTGTATATAATGCAGAGTGTGTATAGTGTGTGTGTATATAATGCAGAGTGTGTGTGTGTGTTTGTGTAGTGTGTGTATATAATGCAGTGTGTGTGTGTATAGTGTGTGTGTGTGTGTGTATAATGCAGAGTGTGTGTGGTGTGTGTGTATATAATGCAGAGTGTATGTGTGTGTGTTTGTATAGTTTGTGTATATAATTAATGCAGTGTGTGTGTGTGTTTGTATAGTTTGTGTATATAATGAATGCAGTGTGTGTGTGTGTGTTTGTGTAGTGTGTGTATATAATGCAGAGTGTGTGTGGTGTGTGTGTATATAATGCAGTGTGTGTGTGTGTTTGCATAGTTTGTGTATATAATGAATGCAGTGTGTGTGTTTGTATATATAATGAATGCAGTGTGTGTGTGTGTTTGTGTAGTGGGTGTATATAATGCAGTGTGTGTGTGTGTGTGTATATAATGAATGCAGTGTGTGTGTGTGTGTGTTTGTGTAGTGTGTGTGTATGTATATAATGAATGCAGTGTGTGTGTGTGTTTGAATAGTTTGTGTTTGTGAAGGGACATAATTTGTGTACAATGGGCAGGAGGGGAGGCATTTTTATTTTAATTTTAATAATGTTTTATTTTTTATTTTATTTTTGTCCCCCCTCCCTGCTTGTTACCTGGCCAGGGAGGGGGTTGCGACATTCCCTGGTGGTCCAGTAGCATTGGCTGTGCAGTGGGCGGGCCTGGCAGCAAGCTGTTACTTACCTCCCAGCAGCTCCCTTCAGCTCCCTGTGCAAATCTCGCGGTCTGCTTGCCGTGTGGAGCATTGCCATGGTAACCTGTGGCCACGCTCTGCGGCTGCGGGACTCGCAAGATTTGACATGGGAGCTGAAGGGAGCTGCTGGAAGGTAAGTAAGCGATTGCTGCTGGTCCCCAGGACCGCTGGGCTTGTAATGAGCCCGGAGGTCCTGGTCTGTATTGCCGAAAATACCTAATATCGGCCGATAATATCGGTAAAAGCAATAATCAGTCAATCCCTAATAGATAATCGATAGAATAGCAGCACAAGCTGTGCCGGTTGGCTTATTTTGTATTTGGGCAGTGTCCCTTTAACTCTAAAATGGCAGACACTTGACCAGTGAGATTGCAGGTACATGGATCTATATATCTAAATTGCTTCATGAAACTGAAGTTATTTTAGTGCTTAGTGTATCCCTTTAAGACCAGAGGCTTTGCATATGGTGAACCAGGTGAGCATCCATTTATCTTTCACTATATGGTCAATGGGCGCCTTAAATAATGTATACATACGTAGCACCCTGATTAATCGAGGCTTAATAGGAAATCCAATACTGAATGTGCAGAAACATTAAATACCTAGAATTAGGCTGATTATATACAGATTTCTATAGATTTTGCATCTTTATTTATTTTTTTAATAACTGAATATACTATTAAAATACATTAATTATTATATATTGTATTGGATGATATGTGTAAATTGTATTCCCCGGTTATTTGTTTTTCAGTTTTTTTGATGTATGTTTTTTATGTTATTTACATACATATTCATATTACATCATTATTCTTATTGTTATGTAAACTAATTTATTTATAATAAAAACATTTCAAAAGATTATGCATATCTGAGAGTTAAATTTAAGATAATTTGTATTTCAGGAGTTATACATCATGTCAATTTGAGAGTAAATTAATTATTGTTAAGATAACCTTATAACTCCAGGAAAGTTAGTCCATGATAGTCATGGGTCTGGAAGCGGACAATTTACAGTCTATCAATGAGGTCCATAGGGTCTGACTGAAGCCTTAGCTCAGAAATCTCTTTTCTTGCCACCTACTTGTCTACTTTGTTGAAAAAGCTGTATTATTTCAATATCACAGAAGTTAAAAGAAATAAATACTAAATATAAAATATAAAGACTCAGAATTGGTAACACTTACCCCAAAAGGCAGCTACTGTAAGGACGACAGTAAACACAATGTTCTCTGGGTAGAAAACACCACAGTCACTAAAATAAGACAATGACGTTTAATGCATGAAATTGTTTTACATTTTCAGAGATGTAAACAGCATTTGCAAGACATGTTTTACATTTGAAAAATGTAATATCCATATACCCCTGTGCAGACAGACAGTACTAGTATTAATAAGTATGAGACACATTAAATATACACAGTGAACACATCCCTCTTTTGGTTTGTTCTTGGTAACCAGACCACAGCTACAAACACCATTTATTTATCGGTTAGGCAAATAGCTACCGATAAAGGGAGACTGTTTATCGGCAAACTATGCTATTAAGGATCCATTAAAGACAGTAGTCATTTTTAATACTCTGCATAAGTACCGATATTTAGTCAGTAAGGAGTCTTCAATCTCCTACCTCCCACTGTTTTCCCATAAATAAAGGACATTACTGTAAGGCTGAGTAGGCACGGACCTCCAAGTTGTTCAAATATACCAACCTGCCAGATAAATAATATTTCTCAATTTCCATAAGTGATTATAGCTGCAGCAGGGAGTAGAGGAATAGTGTAGATGAATGCAGTTTCCAAGACGATTCTCCCTAGCAAATAGAATATCCCCCAAACATGAGCCTAGACTTCATGAAGGGTGTAACAGGAATAAAGTTTATTGAAAACACACTGGCTTTTATGAGAAATCCTCCTGCAAGAGGACCTCCCACAGCAAACAAAGACAATAACCAATCACCATACAGATTTACAGTAATACCCGCTCTCTCTGCCTGGGAGATATTGAGATAAGTAAAGGAACCTGGAGCCATATCCTTTGGAGGGAACAGAGGGCTCGGGGGCCGCTCGTGTGGTGAGTTATCGCCTGACTTCTGTGAGGAAGGTGCTTGCAGTTTTGTTTCATCCAGAAATCCTCAAAGATTTTGTCCAGCGTGGTTGCTTGCGAGGTTTGTGTGCTGGGCAGTGCTGCACACATGGCGTCCACCATCTTGGTTAGTTCGCTGTGTGTTCCGTTTTAGGAGGCTGCAGTGCTGTTGTGCCTGTCCCAGCAGGGATGCCTCCTAGACCGGGATATCCCTCCCTGGTCCAGAGGGGGGGATAACGGGGCTCCAGGAGATTTTAGTTGCTGTCTGGGTGGTCCCCGATGAGAGAATGGCGCTTCTCCAGGGCACACCAGGCCAAAGATTAATCAGTCTGCTCTCCGGGATTGTGTCTGCGCAGGGTAAGTTGCTGTCGCTTAGTTTGGGCTCAGGTGCCGCTAGATAGGGTTAGATGCCTTAGTGGGTTGTTTTTTCATTGAGTTTTTGGGGCATAAAACCTCAATTTAGTTCCGAAAAGTCCGGAGCTCATTCAAGACACGTCCGTCCAGCATGGCAGTCAGGCCCCGCCTCTGCTTTTATCAAAGTAACTAACAACCAAATCGCAGCTAAATCCATATGAATTCTTCTTGAACTCTCTGCTGCCTTTAACATCGTTGATCATGTTCTCCTTCTTCAAACTCTTCAATCACTCAGTCTCTGTGACACTGTCCTCTCGTGGTTTTCCTCCTATCTATCCCAGCTCTCATTCGGTGTCTCCTTTTCTAATGATACCTCCTCCCTTCGTCCTGTGTTGGTTGGAGTCCCCCAAGTCTCTGTCCTTGGTCCCCTTCTATTTTCTCTTTACACTGCCTCTCTTGGCAAACTTATCACCTCATTTGGATTCCACTACCACCTTCACTCCGATGACACCCAGATATATTTCTTCTCCCCGGACCTCTCCCCTGCTGTCCTGCAACGTGTCAGTGCTTGCCTTTCTTCCATCTCTGACTGAATGTCCTCCAGCTTTATGAAACTCAATCTATCTAAGACGGAACTCCTTGTCTTTCCTCCTCCTAATACTGATCCTCTTTTGCTCTCCCTTCAAGTTAGTGGTACCCACATCAGTCCATCCTTGCAAGAATGCTGTCTTGGCGTTATACTTGATTCTGGCCTCACCTTTGAGTCTTTGAGTCTCACGAAAAATTCATGCATGTATTTATTGGGGGCATATAAACTAAGCATAAACTAATGCATTGTATGTTTCTGGGTGTGTGTGTAAGGGGTGCAAGGTTTGTTTCTGTGTATGTAATTGAATGCAGTGTGTATCTGTAAGAGGGGGCATTAATTATGTAAGAGAACGTAAGGGATGAATTGTGTGTTTCGGGTGTGTCTGTGTGTGAGTAGGAATGCATTGTATGTTTCTGTGTGTGTGTGGGGGGGATGCATTGTGTATGTGTGTAGTGTAAAAGAGAGGGTTTGTGGGGTAGGATAGGGACTGAGATGGGAACAGCTTTCTTTTTAAAAAAAAAAATCATAGTGCTCTCCCCTCAATTATTGATTTCCCCTTCCCTTCTGTCCCTCCGTGTTCTCCCCTTCTGTCACTTAGTGCTCTCCCTTGGCCCCCTGTCCCTCTGCAGTCCCTCTTGGTGGTCTTCTCACTCCCCCCTCCCACCTTAGTGGCCCTCCCTCTCCCAAACCCCTTAGTGGTCCTCCCTCTCCCAAACCCCTTAGTAGACCTTCCCCTACTCCCCCCACCCCCTTAGTGGTAATCACCCTCCTCCCCTCTCCTTAGTAGTCCTCCCTCCTTACCCCCCTTTGGTGGTCCTTCCCCCCTTAGTGGTCCTTATCCCCCCTCCCCTAGTGGTCCTTATCCCCCCTCCCCTAGTGGTCCTTATCCCCCCAAACCTCCCATAGTGGTCCTTATCCCCCCTCCCTCCCTCCCCTAGTGGTCCTTATCCCCCTCCCCTGGTGGTCCTTATCCCCCCTCCCCTAGTGGTCCTTATCCCCCCTCTCCTAGTGGTCCTTATCCCCCCCTCCCCTAGTGGTCCTTACCCCCCCTCCCCTAGTGGTCCTTATCCCCCCTCCCCTCCCATAGTGGTCCTTACCCCCCCTCCCTCCCTCCCGTAGTGGTCCTTATCCCCCCCTCCCTCCCATAGTGGTCCTTATCCCCCCCCTCCCTCCCATAGTGCTCCTTATCCCCCCCTCCCATAGTGCTCCTTATCCCCCCTTCCCATAGTGCTCCTTATCCCCCCCCTCCCATAGTGCTCCTTATCCCCCCCCCCTCCCATAGTGCTCCTTATCCCCCCCCTCCCATAGTGGTCCTTATCACCCCCATCCCTCCCCTAGTGGTCCTTATACCCCCCCGTCCCTCCCCTAGTGGTCCTTATACCCCCCTCCCCTAGTGGTCCTTACCCCCCTCCCCTAGTGGTCCTTATCCCCCCTCCCCTCCCATAGTGGTCCTTACCCCCCCTCCCTCCCTCCCGTAGTGGTCCTTATCCCCCCCTCCCTCCCATAGTGGTCCTTATCCCCCCCTCCCTCCCATAGTGCTCCTTATCCCCCCCTCCCATAGTGCTCCTTATCCCCCCTCCCATAGTGCTCCTTATCCCCCCCTCCCATAGTGCTCCTTATCCCCCCCCCTCCCATAGTGCTCCTTATCCCCTCCCTCCCATAGTGGTCCTTATCACCCCCATCCCTCCCCTAGTGGTCCTTATACCCCCCCATCCCTCCCCTAGTGGTCCTTATACCCCCCTCCCCTAGTGGTCCTTATACCCCCCCCTCCCCTAGTGGTCTATACCCCCCCTCTCTTAGTGGTCCTTATACCCCCCCTCCCTTAGTGGTCCTTATACCCCCCTCCCTTAGTGGTCCTTATACCCCCCCCCTTAGTGGTCCTTATACCCCCCTTAGTGGTCCTTATACCCCCCTTCCTTAGTGGTCCTTATACCCCCCTCCCTTAGTGGTCCTTATACCCCCCCCTCCCTTAGTGGTCCTTATACCCCCCCTCCCTTAGTGGTCCTTATACCCCCCCTTAGTGGTCCTTATACCCCCCTCCCTTAGTGGTCCTTATACCCCCCCCTCTCTTAGTGGTCCTTATACCACCCCCTCCCTTAGTGGTCCTTATACCCCCCCCTCCCTTAGTGGTCCCTATACTCCACCCCCTCTCCCTTAGTGGTCCTTAACCCCCTCCCTTAGTGGTCCTTAACCCCCCCTCCCTTAGTGGTCCTTAACCCCCTTCCCCCCCTTAGTGGTCCTTAACCCCCCCTTCCCCCCCTTAGTGGTCCTTCACCCCCTTCCCCCCCTTAGTGAGCACTTCCTGTCATTCCGCCGGCGGCCGGATACAGGAAACAAAGGTTCCTGTCCCGCGTTCCGCGCCGCCCGGCCACGCTACATGGAGAGACCGGCAGGAGGGAGCGCTCTGCGCTTCCCTCCTGCCGGTCATAAACCCGGCCGCCCTCCATGCAGCAGTGCTGCGCTGCCTGGGGCTTGCTAAAGCGCTCAGGCGGCGCAGCATGAGGAGGCGCAGCGGGGACAGGGATCCGGCGCCCCCTGGTAAGTTGCGCCCTAGGCGGCTGCCTAGGTCGCCTTACAGGTGGCGACGGCCCTGAGGATAGCATAAAATCTAGCCTAATAAAGGTTAGTGAGGCGAACATAGAGTCCGTTTGGGTTATATTAGAATTTGGTAATCACACAGTAACTCGTGCAGCTGTGATTTATAGGCCCCCAGGACAAATTGAAGAGTTAGATAATCTACTAGTTGAAGAAATAGCTAAAATGACAATGAAGGGGGAAGTTATCATCATGGGTGACTTTAATCTTCCTGATGTGAATTGGAAAACAAAAATAGCTACTTGTGCCAGGAGCACACATATTCTAAACTCCCTACTGGGATTGTCTCTAAAACAAGTCGTTGAGGAGCCAACTCGTAAAGAGGCCATACTAGATTTAGTGTTAACAAATGGAGATTTTGTATCAGATATTACTGTAGGTGAAAGTTTAGGATCCAGTGATCATCAGTCAGTGTGGTTTAATATAAGAACAGTGACTGAGTCACACCACACAAAAACAAAAGTTTTAGACTTTAGAAAAACAGACTTTTCTAAAATTAGAATATGTGTAAAGGAGTCATTATCAGACTGGAGCAATTTAAATAGAGTCCAAAAGAAATGGGATTATTTAAAAGTTGCACTACTGAAGACAACAGAAAATTGCATTAGGCCTGTCAGTAAAAGCAAAAAATTCAAGAAACCACTGTGGTACTCCGCAGATGTGGCCAAAATAGTAAAAAAAAAAAAGTTTGCATTTAGTAATTATAAAAAAAACCAGAGTGAGGAAGACAGAATGACCTATAAGATTAGGCAGAAAGAGGCTAAGCAAGTTATAAGAGCTTCCAAATCACACACAGAAGAGAAAATAGCACAGTCAGTAAAAAAGGGGGACAAAACTTTTTTTAGATACATAAATGAGAAAAGAAAAGTAAAACAAGGATTAGTTAGATTAAAAACAAAAGAAGGAAGGTATGTAGATGAGGATAAAGGTCTAGCTGACTGCCTCAATGAATATTTTTGTTCGGTATTTACAGATGAAAATGAAGGAAAGGGACCTCAGTTAAGAAAAAGGATAAATGAGTCATTTATTACACGTGAGTTTACAGAGGAAGAGGTTCTATTTCAACTGTCAAAAGTAAAGACAAATAAGTCAATGGGACCTGATGGAATACACGCAAAGCTATTAAAAGAGCTTAGTGGTGTACTAGCAAAACCATTAACAGCTTTATTTAACCAATCATTGATAACAGGAGTAGTCCCAGAAGATTGGAAGTTAGCGAATGTTGTGCCCATTCACAAGAAAGGTAATAGGGAGGAGTCGGGCAACTATAGGCCAGTAAGCCTTACTTCAGTAGTGGGGAAAGTGATGGAAACCATGTTAAAGGATAGGATTGTTGAACATCTAAAAACACATGGATTTCAAGATCAGAGACAACATGGGTTTACTTCAGGGAGACCATGCCAAACTAATCTTATTGATTTTTTTGATTGGGTAACTAAAATTATAGATCAGGGTGGTGCAGTAATATTTTTATTAGTGATATTGCAGAAGGTCTTGATGGTAAGGTGTGTCTTTTTGCGGATGATACTAAGATATGTAACAGGGTTGATGTTCCAGGAGGGATAAGCCAAATGGAAAATGATTTAGGTAAACTAGAAAAATGGTCAGAGTTGTGGCAACTGACATTTAATGTGGATAAGTGCAAGATAATGCATCTTGGACGTAAAAACCCAAGGGCAGAGTACAGAATATTTGATAGAGTCCTAACCTCAACATCTGAGGAAAGGGATTTAGGGGTGATTATTTCTGATGACTTAAAGGTAGGCAGACAATGCAATAGAGCAGCAGGAAATGCTAGCAGAATGCTTGGTTGTATAGGGAGAGGTATTAGCAGTAGAAAGAGGGAAGTGCTCATGCCATTGTACAGAACACTGGTGAGACCTCACTTGGAGTACTGTACACAGTACTGGAGACCCTATCTTCAGAAGAATATTGATACCTTAGAGAGAGTTCAAAGAAGGGCTACTAAACTGGTTCATGGATTGCAGGATAAAACTTACCAGGAAAGGTTAAAAGATCTTAACATGTATAGCTTGGAGGAAAGACGAGACAGGGGGGATATGATAGAAACATTGAAATGCATAAAGGGAATCAACACAGTAAAGGAGGAGACTATATTTAAAAGAAGAAAAACTACCACAACAAGAGGACATAGTCTTAAATTAGAGGGACTAAGGTTTAAAAATAACATCAGGAAGTATTACTTTACTGAGAGGATAGTGGATGCATGGAATAGCCTTCCAGCTGAAGTGGTAGAGGTTAACACAGTAAAGGAGTTCAAGCATGCGTGGGATAGGCATAAGGCTATCCTAACTATAAGATAAGGCCAGGGACTAATGAAAGTATTTAGAAAACTGGGCAGACTAGATGGGCCGAATGGTTCTTATCTGCCGTCACATTCTATGTTTCTATGTTTCTATGTTTCTAAAAGGCCGAATGACAACATTTATCGACGGGTGGGAGACCAACAGACTCCGGACAGGTATGAACTTACCACAACACGTACCTACGCACCCCACGAGATTGACAGACCCATGACACTGAAAATACTATCTATTAATGCCAAGGGATTGAACATCCCCACCAAACATAGACTTCTCCTAAGAGATTTAAAAGCAAAAAGGGCGGACATAGCACTGGTACAGGAGACACACATCCCGAAGGCCTCACCAATCAAACTAGGGGACAGAACCTACAACGCTACACACGAGGCCAGGGCATTACGAAAACAAGCGGGGGTGGCCATACTCGTACATAAGCGCTGCCCTTTTGTGGTCACACACAAGCAGAAAGACCCTGAAGGCAGATTCTTAGCTATCACCGGCAACCACTACAACACCAAACTACATATTGTAAACGTATACGCACCCAACAAACCAGACAGTGCACACTGGGACACCATAGCATCCCTGCTTACCACCCTACAAGGAGGCATACTGGTAGTAGGAGGGGACCTAAATGCCGTCCCCTGCCCAGCATCCGACCGCAGCTCTAAACCGGGGACACAGCGATCACAGGGTAGAGGGGGACAGGACAAGCTTCTGCACACCTTGCCCCAGCACACCGGACTGATGGACGCTTGGAGACTCCAACACCCAGACACAACAGACTATACATATTACTCGGCCCCTCATACAACATACTCCAGAATAGACAATATACTCCTCAACGGAGTGGGTATGGCCAAACTAATCCACTCAGAGATAAACAACATCACATGGTCTGACCATGCAGATGTAACCATAACCTTAAGAACAGGCCAACACCACAACACCTGGACATGGAGACTCAACACGAACTTACTCACCGACGAGGAAATACTCACCACGACACGACAGAAAATTGCAGACTATTTCACCACTAACGACACGGAAGATGTCAGCCCAACCACACTATGGGCAGCACATAAATCAGTATTTTTTAAATTTGTATTTTATTGAGTTATTCTCAGCATTATACAACTTTTCCAATATATTTGTTAAGAGTAAAAAAAGGAATCAAACATTAATGAGAATATTCAAGGACAGAGGAGTGCATATTTGCATATTGTTCCTGTTCATACGTCCGACTCGCAAGTGCTTGAGCCCAGAGTCGTAGTAGTGCTAAGCCTTTGCTGGCCGCAGGCATTTTGTAGCAGTCCAGTATCAGTGGAATGATGTAGGTGCAGCGTGGGTAAGGGCTGGTATCCAAGTCTCTACTACGGTTTCTGCTTCTTGGTGGCAAGTTTTGTTATACTTTTGAAGGCGCGCTTGGCGTTGTCTCCACAAACTGCCTTGCTTGGTGAAGTTGGTGTGTCCTCCGGCCGCGGCTGGAGCGACAGGCTCAATTTTTGCAG
Organism: Pelobates fuscus; assembly: GCF_036172605.1. Lineage (NCBI taxonomy): Eukaryota > Metazoa > Chordata > Amphibia > Anura > Pelobatidae > Pelobates > Pelobates fuscus. Next base: position 123,376,509 of record NC_086319.1, read on the forward strand.
GAACTGATCGGGGTCATCTCGGGACGTTAGCGTAAAGCTTTCTCCCCCCTTCTCAGCTAGTATTGATCCCTCTGTGCCCCATCGGTACCTGATGGACAAGTCTCGTAGTCTCCTGGCCACTGGTGCCGGCCTTTTTCTCTCTGCTAGAGCCGAGAATGGGATATCAGCAAATATCGCTATTCTGTGGCCTTCATGTGGCACCGTCCCCATCTCTATGGAGCGCTGCAGTATTTCTGATTTTACCGCTATGTCCCTGGTCACCGCTATTACGTCTCTGGGTGCTTCACTGGGTGCTGCGGCTGCTTTTCTCACTCTGAACACTGATGTGATCGGTGGAGAGTCAGTGGTGCTTTCGGCGCCTATGGCTGTCAGCATAGTGCGAACCCACAGCAGGAGCTTTGTATTTTCGACCGACTCTGGGATGCCCCTAAGTCGCAGGTTTTTTCTCCTGTGACGGACTTCCATAGTGGTCACCACTCTATGTAGTTGCTGTACCTGTGAGGTGAGTTCTGTGAGCTTACGTTCCGTAGCCTGAGACTTCTCCTCTCTAGCGGTCTCTTTTAGTTCCAGTTCCCGCACCTTTTGGTGGACCACCCCTATTTCGTCCTGTACTTCCCGCAGATCCTGCTTCCATACTTTCCTGAGGTCTATTAGGAGGTGTTTTATGTCACCTTTGGTTGAGGGTGACTCATCTTCTTCAGACCCCGACAAAATGGAAGCCTCCTCTGAGGAGGGTAGAGGTGAGGCTACTGCGTCGGCCTGCGAGGCTTCTGAGTCCTCCGTGTCATATTGGGCCTCGGGCGCCATCTTGGGCGTCTGTTGCGGCACCGGCCGTTCGAAGGAGAGCCATATATCCGGCTGTCTAGTCGGTTCTTGTCGGTGAGGCTTTTTATTTTTGCGCCCCATACTCTCTGCTTTGGGGGGTATTTGTCTTTCTTGTGGAAATTTGTGTTTGTTCGTTGGCTTGAGTCTCTATTCCCTGGGCCGGAACGGAGCTCTCAGGGAAGACGTCCGCTCGGCTTTGTGGTCAGCCACGCCCCACCACATAAATCAGTATTAAGGGGACATCTCATACAAGCCGCCACGCACAAAAAAACTAACCAAAACGAAACACCTCTTAGAATTACAAACTGCCATGCGGAAACTTGAACAACAACATAAACAAAACCCCTCCACCACCACATATACAAAACTCCAAACCACACGACACTCGATTAACCCCTTAAGGAACATGACATGTGTGACATGTCATGATTCCCTTTTATTCCAGAAGTTTGGTCCTTAAGGGGTTAAAGAACACACCATAGCGGAAGTGGCACGCTCCATAGTCTGGTCAAAGCGCTTGTTCTACGAAAAAGCTAACAAAATGGACACATTACTGGCGCGGACACTTAGACCCAGGCAAGGACATAAACCCATAACAACACTTCGTAACACAGCCAACGAACTAGTTCACACCCCTAAAGACATTAACAACGCATTCACTGAATACATCCAGAACCTATATAACCACACCCCATGAGAGGGCAACGCACAGGCCCAATATATCACCCGCATAGCAGAATTCCTATCTCAGATGGACCTACCCAAAGTGACCGCGGTAGAGGCCAACACTCTGGAGAGCCCCATAACACAGGAGGAGGTAGAATCAGTGATATCCACCCTCAAGGGAAACAAAGCACCTGGCCCAGACGGCTACGATATGAGCTACTACAAAAAATATAAGACGGAATTAGCACCCTACCTCACCAAATGATGCAATCATTTCCTCCAAGGGGGTACACCTGACCGCGACATGGCCACCGCCAACATAATCCTGCTAACCAAACCCGACAAAGACGGTACACTAGCCACAAATTACAGACCAATCTCCCTTATCAACACTGACTTAAAAATATTTGCAAAAATACTGGCGAAACGGCTAACTCCACTACTTCCTAAATTAATACACCCAGATCAGGTCGGTTTCATGCCGGGACGCAAGCTGTACGAGAATACGCGCAGAGGTGCTGACTTGATGTGGCTCATGTCAAGCTCCAAGTCACCATCCCTTGCCCTCTCTCTTGACGCCGAAAAGGCCTTTAACAGAGTTCAATGGCCCTTTCTGTTCCACTTACTGCAAACGCAAGGCTTCCCGGACCCCTACATCACAGCCATAAGAGCACTGTACACGGACCTCCAAGCACAAACCATAATAGCAGGAGCCCCGAAATCATCGTTCCGAGTGAGCAACGGAACGAGACAGGGATGCCCATTGTCACCGCTATTATTCGCGATCGTTTTAGAACCGCTCCTACACCTAATTAGAACTGACCCGAACATTAAAGGAGTGCAAATTGGGAGGGAACAATTTAAAGCTGCAGCATATGCGGATGATATACTCCTCACACTCACAGAACCGACCCTCTCAATGGCCAATCTAGAAAAGCTACTGCAAACATACGGAGACATGGCCGGGTACAAAGTCAACCTCACCAAGTCAACGGCATTGCCATTCCACATACCAGACCATGAGATACAACACATCAGACATACTTACCACATCAAAACCAATGCAACAAGCTCACATACCTTGGCGTTAGACTGACAGCAGACCACAACACATTATTCCAACACAACTATACACCCCTGCTCACTAGGCTTAAAACTGACTTAGACAACTGGACGGACAAGCCAATCACATGGCTAGGTCGTCTACACTCCATAAAAATGAACATACTACCACGACTGCTGTTCCTTTTCCAAGCGCTACCGATCCGAGTCACCAAGAGCGATTTAGCTGACATACAAAAAGCAATAGATGCCTTTATTTGGCAGAGAAAGCGACCCAGAATAGCCAAGACGGTACTATACAACCCCAAATGGAGAGGAGGCTTGGGAATGCCCCACCTCCACCATTACTACACCGCAGCTCAAGTGGCACAAATCGCCCACTGGCACTGCCCCACTAATCAACGCAGATGGGTCGACATAGAATCCCTCATGACGGGAGCAGACCTACCACAGTTCCATATCTGGACGCCAAGAGAACACAGAGTACTCTTGCGGACAGAATGCCCAGCCATCCTTAACTCCATCAGCTTATGGGACAGAGTCGCACGGAAATTTAAATTCACAGACCTACCTTCCTCAATGACTCCGGTCCTGCGCAACAGAGCATTCCCACCGGGACTTAGGGCGATAGACTTTCAAGGCATAGAAGCCACAGGCCTACAGCACTACACACACCTGTATATAGACAACCAACTAGTACCCTTCCAATACTTGCAAACCCTTGCCCCACTAAAAACGAGAGACTTCTTCCGATATGTCCAACTACGAGATTTTGCACAGACTACAGAGGTCAGAACCGCAAATGCCAAACCGACTACGTTCTTTGAACGAATTTGCTTACAAGAACACATGCCAACAAAATTAATCTCACTACTCTACAACCACATATGCCTAGAATCAGGAACTTGGGGCGCACAGAAATACACTGACAAATGGGAGGCAGATCTAGGCGAAACACTAGAGGGGACAGATTGGCAAGACATATGGGAGGCGAATGCAAAAGTATCCATATGCACGGCCCTCCAGGAACAAGCGTACAAAATACTGCTACGGTGGTACACGACCCCAGTCAAACAATGTCACATGCAACTAAGCCCCACAGACACCTGATGGAGGCTATGTGGAGAAAAGGGTACATATATCCACATGTGGTGGCACTGCGCTAGAGTTAAGGAGTATTGGGGAAATATAGCAGATCTCACCTCCAAAATCCTACAACGACGGATAACACCAGACCCTTGGGCGTGCCTACTATCACAGCCAACGGAGGGACTAGACAAACATGACCAAAGACTACTAAATATGCTTTACTTAGCAGCTCGTAGAGCATTGGCACAATACTGGATTAAGCCCGAAGTACCCCTGATTTCCCTAGTAATCTCCAAAATCAGGGACAATTACTTAATGGACAAGTTGACTGCACAGGTCCGCAACACCAGCGCCACATTTCAAAAGAAGGGGGCCTTCTGGGAACAATACGACATTTAACTCGATGCGTCATAGCGCTCACTCATAGACAAATTTTCACTTGTGCACTACGAGGTTATACAGCAAGATATACCCACAGTTTTCTTTGTTATCTTTATTTTCTTTTATCCTGTTCTTTCATTGTATATATTTACCTGTTTATTGAAAAAAAACAAGAAAAACCACGACCGGCACAGCAAAAAGGAACCACCACAAAGGCTTCTGCGCAAGCCACTTGAATTGTATCGTTGTTATCTAATGTACGCAATACTAACCTACTCTTCCTTTCTGTAAACACTTCTCAAGCAATAACTGATGATTAGGCTTCTGCGTAAGCCAAATGTAATGTCATGCTGTGTGCCTGTCGACACTTAAATAAAGAATTGAAAAAAAAAAAAAAAGTCTTAGATCTTTGATATCAGCTTCATAAAATGGGGGCAAAAACAAAGTGTTGCATTCATAATTTTGTCCAGTGTAAGTACTGTTGTGAAGGGGTTATTGAAAACAAAAATGTAAAATTTTGTTTGCGCAAAAAAGATTTAAAAAAATAATTTATCAAAGATAAAAAAAAACTGTGCCATCCTTTCACATATATTATCCTATATAATGTAATATGTTGCCCCATGTATTGTATATGCATGTGTATATATGTATATATGTATTGTATATGCATGTATATATATTTATAGGTATGTGGCCTTTGTGCATTGTATTAATGGCAAAGCTATATTTCCTGACTGTGTGAGTATGATGCATGTCTTGAGCTGGTGAATGTGACAGGGTTTGTAAAGGGGTACCAGTGGCAGGGAGAATGTGATAGGGCAAAGTGGGTAAATGGGACAGGGTGGGGGGGTTTGTGCGAGAGAATGAGGGAGGGTGAGTATGACATGGTTTGAGGAGGGAGTGTGACAGGGCGAGTGGAGGTAAGTGTGTCAGGGCAATTGCGGAATGGTAGGAGTGATGAGTATGACAGGATTGGAGGGGTTAATGTGACAGGGTAAGTGTGTCATATTTGGGGGTGAGTATCACGGGATTGGGGTGAAGGGTGAATATGGTGTGGAGGAGGGGGTGTGACAGGATTAAGGGGGGTTAATGTGACAGGGTGAGTGTGGCAGAGTGTGACAGGATTAGAGTCATTAATGTGACAGGATAAGGGTGGCAGGGTTGGGGGAGGGTGTGACAGAGTGAGAGAAGGTGAGTGTGACAGAAAAAGGGGGGTTAATTTGACAGGGTGAGTGTGGCAAAGCAAGGGTAAGTGAGTTTGGAGAGGGAGAGATTAACAGGTTAACAGAATTAGGAGTGGTTAATGTGAGTGTTTATGCGTGAAGGGATTAACAGCATAGAAACATAGAATGTGACGGCAGATAAGAACCATTTGGCTCATCTAGTCTGCCCAATATTTCAAAATACTTTTAATTAGCCTTATCGTATAGTTAGGATGGCCTTATGCCTATCCCACGCATGCTTAAACTCCTTTACTATGTTAACATCTACCACTTCAGCTGGCAGGCTATTCCATGCATCTACTACACTCTCAGTAAAGTAATACTTCCTGATATTATTTTTAAAACTTTTCCCCTCTAATTTAAGACTATGTCCTCTTGTTGTGGTAGTTTTTCTTCTTTTAAATATTGTCTCCTCCTTTACTGTGTTGATCCCCTTAATGTTTTTAAATGTTTCTATCATATCCCCCCTGTCTCGTCTTTCCTCCGAGCTATACATGTTAAGATCCTCTAACCTTTCCTGGTAAGTTTAATCCTGCAATCCATGAACCAGTTTAGTAGCCCTTCTCTGAAATCTCTCTAAAGTATCAATATCCTTCTGAAGATACGGTCTCCAGTACTGCGTACAATACTCCAAGTGAGGTCTCACCAGTGTTCTATACAATGGCATGAGTACTCCCCTCTTTCTAATGCTAATACCTCTGTAACGGACTGTTTTGCACACAAGAGGTTAAAAACCGTTTAGGCGATATTCCCCTTTTCTGATGCACAGACAGCTACTGCAATCACCAATCTCCCGAATTGCAAACACATGAATTCACCAATCTCCCGAACTGCAAACACATGAATTCACCAATCTCCCGAACTGAAACCAGAGGAATACTCCAAACTCCCGAACAGGAAACACACGAATTCTGTAAACAGCCGAACAGGAAAAACCATGCAAACAGTTTACACTCCTGGCAGTTGCACTGTAACAGCATACAATCCAATTCCCCGCAAGAACGAGACGACACTTCGTTTGAGGGTCAAGCAGAACTGATTTACTGGGGCTACCTGCCCGGCTTTTATGCAGGTCTCCCATCTGGTGGACACTCCCCTAGGGGACCAGATGGAAGACTGGGAAACATATTGGACATTGACCAATCACAAGCTTACAATCCCACAATGCATCACAATCCCTCCTCTCTGTCCTGAAGATAATTGGGAAGTAATCCAATTATCTCCAAGGACAGAGGCAAAACTCCATTAACCACATGGCAGACTGTTAAAGTCGTGACTTAAATATGAATATTAATTAATATATAATAATTAAGCAACAAATAACAACTTTAATATTTTTTAGAGTTCGGTATTATGGTCGAATATATAATAGGAAATACACAAAACATTGTAGTATTAAATGTATATTTAATATAATTATAATAACAATTAAACAAATGCCAGCAGAATGTCAATTTACTACAATAATTACACAATACAAACTACAACATATTACTTACACGGCTCCAGCCTGTTTGGCTGGAGCTATACAGTCAGTTACATCTTCAATCAATGCAAGCAAAGGAAAAGCGAGAGAGTTCCTCCTACTATTTGGTTTTATCCAGTAAGTAGGCTGGCCTGTGATGTCACTTCCAGAAGCACATGAGTTAGCACACTGACCCCTAGTGGTGCCTCTAAAGCATTAAGCTCATTATGCTTTTTTATGACAAAAAGTCATTAATTAATAAATACCATTACAAACCACCCTTTGACTTATGTCATAAAACAAACATTATACTTGAATCTACCCTACTTTAACAGTACCTGCCCTACAACAAGACCCACCTTTTGAAGAATGATACCCATTTACCCGTAAAGTTATGACACTTTATTGCTTATTCAAATTTATTTATTTTTTTAAAATAAGCACATACGCACCCTTATAATAATAGACAACTCAAACCATGTTTTATTAGATTAACCAATGATATTGTGTTCATGTGAGGATGTGTTTTGGAGCTTAATATAGTATTAGACACCACAAACTCATAACACCTATGAATCATGGCACAGACCGACTCGATTTCTGTAGCCTCTGGCTGGTCTGTGTGCCTGGAATTTTCACAAACATTAGTCCTGGAAACTGGATACTCTATTCTTCGACAGTCTCATAGAACATACGCATGGAGACAGGGATGAATGAAATAATTTGAGCAAACAAGGACGTAGGATTTTTGTATTTATAGTTCATGTGTGCAGGGACTTTTGTGTGTTTGTGGTCAATTGTCACAGTATCCTGCTCTGGTTGTATTATTTTACCTACTCCCATCACTCACAGCTTCAGTATTTCTTCTCATAACAGTTCATGTGATCAAGGACTTTTGTGTGTTTGTGGTCACATTGTTTTGTTTTTTCTTTCTTTATACCATTAACCACCTTGACGTAACAGTTTCCTGCTCCTGATGCATTTTGTTCCGACTCTCACCACTCTTAGCTGCAATATTTTTTCTCCTTACAGCAACAGTTGAGCATAGTGTCCAGTGCTTCTTCTTAAAATATCCTTGCTTGAAAGTTCTTGAATGAAAACACAGGCAATGACGAACACAAACATAAATGGCAAATAACTGTGCCAATCATCACAAGTACCATTTGATTGTGGTGTCTTAACCATTTTTCCCTATGGCGTTTGGATAAATACCTACACACCTCTCTTCACATCCAGCACACTCCTGATTCAGAGATAAACACAATATCACTGCTGTATCTACCAATTTAACCCAAACACTCGTTATTACTGCTGCATTTACCAATTTAATCTAAACACTCGTTATTACTGCTGTGTTTAACCAATTTAATCTAAACATTAACCAAAACAATTACATTCCTATTTACCACCCTTCTATTTAAACATGTATAGATAACCCAAAATGCCTACTTTCTCTTATCACTCTTCCGTTTTTTGTTAACTGTAACCACTCATGCACTTTAAACAGACACAAATCAAGCACCTACTGGACAATGGGGTTAGAGACCTCCCACCCCAGTTCGGTTTACACAAATACCCCCTGGTCCCTATGGGTCAATTCCCCCTTTCCCAGGCAAGCATACATACATACATACAACAATCAATATATGTATTTCCTAGTCACTAAAAGTCCAATACTCAGTACCCCCTAGCCTAAATTCCCCACCCGCTACTGTAACTAAGTTTACAGCCCACGTTATGGCAGTTCACCCGCTAGGCAGATATGCTCAGTACCCCCTAGCCTAAGTTCCCCACCCGCTACTGTAACTAAGTTTACAGCCCACGTTATGGCAGTTCACCCGCTAGGCAGATATGCTCAGTACCCCCTAGTTTAAGTTCCCCACCCGCTACTGTAACTAAGTTTACAGCCCACGTTATGGCAGTTCACCCGCTAGGCAGATATGCTCAGTACCCCCTAGCCTAAGTTCCCCACCCGCTACTGTAACTAAGTTTACAGCCCACGTTATGGCAGTTCACCCGCTAGGCAGATACACAATAAACCCACGTATTACTTATTTTATATTTCCTGGTCTCTCAGGGATATACAATAGCTAATCCCCTTCCCAGGGTAATATAAAACTGACGCAAAATGCTACTTTTAAGCAATACAGAATTTCAAATGGACTTATGAGTAATACATAAAGTTTTCAAGTGCAATACAATCACTAGAAATAAGAGAATAGTATGCACAAAAGCATAGCATAGACATGTTAAATAGACAATAAAATAAAACATTCAATAGCTCATCAAAGGTCAAAATTTAAACACTGGTCTCCATCTGATATTCTATCTGTGTTCCAATGTCCACCTCTGGTTTCTGCTACATCTGAAAAAGTTAGAAAACAGATCAGGATTACTTTCCTAGTCACTTATAGCGTATACTGCAAATATTTTACTTAGAATATATATATATATATATATATATATATACACACACACACACAGACATGTAAACACATTCCTTCAGCTTTTCATTTTATAAACAATTTTTTCAACAAGATTACTTTCTTAATTTTTTTTACAAGGCTCGTAAAAAACAATAAGCTAATAGCTGCTTTCTGCATCTTCTCTGCAATTCAGGAAACACATTTCTAGCCTACCTAAACATGTTTAATAACTCTCCACCCTTTGGTTAAATTATAGAGGAGTGAACCACAACACCTCTTCCGCCTCTGAAAGGATATAGGTCAATATGTCTCAAAGTTCAACGCTTATGACAGCTATGAGTGACTCCCTATTAATTTCTAGCCTTTCCACGGACATGCTTGCACCTCGCGGCTAAGGGCCTGCACAACTAACCATCCTGTGATGGCAGTGGCTTTCCGCATGGGGGTGACCGCCCCCGCAAAATTATAGAGGAGCAAACATACAGCAGCCTCTTTTCCGGCTCGATTAAAGGTTCTGGGCCAATATGTCTGCAATTTAACCAGTACACTCACGTATCACTTATTGTATATTTCCTGGTCTCTCAGGAATTTCTATTAAATAGCGTATCCCCTTCCCAGGGCAATATACAACAAAAACTAGTCACCAAGGGTCTCTATGGTCATGATAGGCCGCCCTACCACTAGTGTAATACGCCCTTTTAAAAATATATTTACTGGTCTCTCGGAGATTTAGCCTATCTCTTTCCCAGAGCAATATATATAAACAATTACAAATAAGTTACAAAACGCTACTTATAAGTAATACAGGGTTTCAAAATATAATAATACAGGATAGAACTGCACAACAACTATTGGGTATGCTCCCCCTTATCCGGACACGTTTAAATACCCCCTAGCTCAGGTTCCCCACCCGCTACTGTAACTAAAATCACAGCCCACGTTATGGAGGTTCACCCACTAGGCAGATACACCCTAATTCAAAGCATGGAAATATTAAAATCAGTTATAGATGGCTTCTAAAATAATATAAATCTTAATCTGAGCCCATAGACTTACTTTGTTAAAAATGCTAACTTGTTAAAATATTCAGACTAAATAGGACAAAGGAATTATTTTACCATTTTTTCAGTTCATTTGTTACCAGTTCCTGAAATTCCATCATGTGTCCAGTAATTCCATAGTCCTGGATAATAAAGCTGAAAAACACTCCACAAAGGCAATTACATTTACAAAACAATGCAGTTTATTTTTTCTCATACAGGCAAGACTACCCACCCCCAACAAGGACATTCTCCCCCAGCTGTAGCTGTTAAAAAGGTGGTCTCTCCTTCATGAGTCAAAATCATATATATATTTATACTAATATTCTGTGTATACGCACACATAAATCTATTATTCACTGAATCTGCTTTACTAAACGTATCTTTTTCTTAACTACTACGTTTAATAAATTTTGTCCAAATCTCTTTTCAACTAGACAAATCCATGAATGCCAAACAAATGTAAATTAGTACACAAACATGGTCAAATTTAGCAATAAAACCTGGTGAACTAGTTTAGTGAAAAGTCTTTTCCTATGCAAATGGTAGCAAACAATGAAACTAGGTCTCAACTCATTCACACCATGTGGTCAATGGTGGATTAAAATCCACATGGTCAGACAAAAAGTAAAGTATATTTTTTCTATATAAAAATGACCAAAGATTGGTAACAAGCAACACAATAATTCATCACTATGTTCTACAGCAAGAGATACATTAAAAACAAATATCTAATCCCTATTTGCTATCTGTATTCATTCCATTAAAACCAGATCATCAATTTATTCACTTCTATACAGACAGACAATTGACTATATTTATTAAACAAAATGCATAACTTTTGTATTTTCCCTAATATTCCAGCATAATCCCATATCTTCGTCGCCAAGTGTTAAAGTCGTGACTTAAATATGAATATTAATTAATATATAATAATTAAGCAACAAATAACAACTTTAATATTTTTTAGAGTTCGGTATTATGGTCGAATATATAATAGGAAATACACAAAACATTGTAGTATTAAATGTATATTTAATATAATTATAATAACAATTAAACAAATGCCAGCAGAATGTCAATTTACTACAATAATTACACAATACAAACTACAACATATTACTTACACGGCTCCAGCCTGTTTGGCTGGAGCTATACAGTCAGTTACATCTTCAATCAATGCAAGCAAAGGAAAAGCGAGAGAGTTCCTCCTACTATTTGGTTTTATCCAGTAAGTAGGCTGGCCTGTGATGTCACTTCCAGAAGCACATGAGTTAGCACACTGACCCCTAGTGGTGCCTCTAAAGCATTAAGCTCATTATGCTTTTTTATGACAAAAAGTCATTAATTAATAAATACCATTACACAGACAAAGGCCAATAAAATACATAAAAATACATATTGTTACATTTATCACATAAAACATATACATTCAACATATCCCCAGAAAGCTTAGATCTGAGCGCACATTATTACCGGATGGCGCTCACAGGGCCGCCACCAGAAATTTTGGGGCCCCTGACAAAGCACAAGGTCTGGGCCCCCCGCCCCATCCCCCCAGCCCGCCCCATCCCCCAAGGCCCGCCCACGAGTCCGCCCACAGGACTCTTACCTAGTCCGCAGACAATGATGCAGGACTGAATGTGGTGTGTATAGTGGAAGTGAATTAGAATGTGTGTAATGGATGTAGTGTTTGTGTGTATTAGATACTGTTTGTGCAGTGAATGCAGAGTGTGTGTTTGTGTAGCGGATGCAGTGTGTGTAGTGGATGTGGTGTGTTTGTGTAGTGGATGTAGTTTTTGTGTGTACTAGATGCAATGTGTTTAGTGGATGTAGTGTGTGTTTTAGACGCAGTGTCTCTGTATAGTGAATGCAGAATGTTTAAATGTGTGGTGTATGTAGTGCGTGTACTGTGAATACAGGATGTTTGTGTAGTGGATGCTGTGTGTATAGTTAATGCAGAGTGTGTGTCAGTGTAGTGAATGCAGAGTGTGTGTTAGTGTAATAAATTCAGTGTGTGTGTCAGTGTAGTGAATGCAGAGTGTGTGTGTCAGTGTAGTGAATGCAGAGTGTGTGTGTTAGTGTAGTGGATGCAGTGTGTGTGTTAGTGTAGTAGATGCAGAGTGTGTGTCAGTGTAGTGAATGCAGAGTGTGTCAGTGTAGTGAATACAGTATGTGTGTGTCAGTGTAATGAATACAGTATGTGTGTGTTAGTGTAGTGGATGCAGTGTGTGTGTTAGTGTAGTGAATAAAGCATGTGTGTTAGTGTAGTGAATAAAGCGTGTGTCAGTGTAGTGAATAAAGCTTGTGTGTCAGTGTAGTGAATACAGTGTGTGTGTTAGTGTAGTGAATACAGTGTGTGTGTCAGTGTAGTGAATACAGTGTGTTAGTGTAGTGAATACAGTGTGTTTAGTAGATGCAGTGTGTGTGTTAGTGTAGTGAATGCAGGGTGTGTGTTAGTGTAGTGGATACAGAGTGTGTGTCAGTGTAGTGAATACAGTGTGTGTGTCAGTGTAGTGGATGCAGTGTGTGTGTTAATGTAGTGGATGCAGTGTGTGTTAGTGTAGTGGATGCAGTGTGTGTGTTAGTGTAGTGGATGCAGTGTGTGTGTTAGTGTAGTGGATGCAGTGTGTGTGTTAGTGTAGTGAATGCAGTGTGTGTGTGTGTTAGTGTAGTGAATGCAGTGTGTATGTTAGTGTTGTGGATGCAGAGTGTGTGTTAGTGTAATGAATGCAGAGTGTGTGTTAGTGTAGTGGATGCAGTGTGTGTGTTAGTGTAGTGAATGCAGTGTGTGTGTGTTAGTGTAGTGAATGCAGTGTGTATGTTAGTGTTGAGGATGCAGTGTGTGTTAGTGTAGTGGATGCAGTGTGTATGTTAGTGTAGTGGATGCAGTGTGTGTGTTAGTGCAGTGGATGCAGTGTGTGTGTTAGTGCAGTGGATGCAGTGTGTGTGTGTTAGTGTAGTGAATGCAGTGTGTATGTTAGTGTTGTGGATGCAGAGTGTGTGTTAGTGTAATGAATGCAGAGTGTGTGTTAGTGTAGTGGATGCAGTGTGTGTGTTAGTGTAGTGAATGCAGTGTGTGTGTGTTAGTGTAGTGAATGCAGTGTGTATGTTAGTGTTGAGGATGCAGTGTGTGTGTTAGTGTAGTGGATGCAGTGTGTATGTTAGTGTAGTGGATGCAGTGTGTGTGTTAGTGCAGTGGATGCAGTGTGTGTGTTAGTGCAGTGGATGCAGTGTGTGTGTTAGTGCAGTGGATGCAGTGTGTGTGTGTTAGTGTAGTGGATGCAGTGTGTGTGTTAGTGCAGTGGATGCAGTGTGTGTGTTAGTGCAGTGGATGCAGTGTGTGTGTGTGTTAGTGTAGTGGATGCAGTGTGTGTGTTAGTGCAGTGGATGCAGTGTGTGTGTTAGTGCAGTGGATGCAGTGTGTGTGTTAGTGCAGTGGATGCAGTGTGTGTGTTAGTGTAGTGAATACAGTGTGTGTGTCAGTGTAGTGGATGCAGTGTGTGTGTTAATGTAGTGGATGCAGTGTGTGTTAGTGTAGTGGATGCAGTGTGTGTGTGTTAGTGTAGTGGATGCAGTGTGTGTGTGTTAGTGTAGTGGATGCAGTGTGTGTGTTAGTGTAGTGGATGCAGTGTGTGTGTTAGTGCAGTGGATGCAGTGTGTGTGTTAGTGTAGTGGATGCAGTGTGTGTGTTAGTGCAGTGGATGCAGTGTGTGTGTTAGTGCAGTGGATGCAGTGTGTGTGTTAATGTAGTGGATGCAGTGTGTGTTAGTGTAGTGGATGCAGTGTGTGTGTTAGTGCAGTGGATGCAGTGTGTGTGTGTGTTAGTGTAGTGGATGCAGTGTGTGTGTTAGTGCTGTGGATGCAGTGTGTGTGTTAGTGCAGTGGATGCAGTGTGTGTGTGTTAGTGTAGTGGATGCAGTGTGTGTGTGTTAGTGTAGTGGATGCAGTGTGTGTGTTAGTGCAGTTGATGCAGTGTGTGTGTTAGTGCAGTGGATGCAGTGTGTGTGTTAGTGTAGTGAATACAGTGTGTGTGTCAGTGTAGTGGATGCAGTGTGTGTGTTAATGTAGTGGATGCAGTGTGTGTTAGTGTAGTGGATGCAGTGTGTGTGTGTTAGTGTAGTGGATGCAGTGTGTGTGTGTGTTAGTGTAGTGGATGCAGTGTGTGTGTTAGTGTAGTGGATGCAGTGTGTGTGTTAGTGCAGTGGATGCAGTGTGTGTGTTAGTGCAGTGGATGCAGTGTGTGTGTTAGTGCAGTGGATGCAGTGTGTGTGTTAGTGCAGTGGATGCAGTGTGTGTGTTAGTGCAGTGGATGCAGTGTGTGTGTTAATGTAGTGGATGCAGTGTGTGTTAGTGTAGTGGATGCAGTGTGTGTGTTAGTTTAGTGGATGCAGTGTGTGTGTTAGTGTAGTGAATGCAGTGTGTGTGTGTGTTAGTGTAGTGAATGCAGTGTGTATGTTAGTGTTGTGGATGCAGAGTGTGTGTTAGTGTAATGAATGCAGCGTGTGTGTTAGTGTAGTGGATGCAGTGTGTGTGTTAGTGTAGTGAATGCAGTGTGTGTGTGTGTTAGTGTAGTGAACGCAGTGTGTATGTTAGTGTTGAGGATGCAGTGTGTGTGTTAGTGTAGTGGATGCAGTGTGTATGTTAGTGTAGTGGATGTAGTGTGTGTGTTAGTGCAGTGGATGCAGTGTGTGTGTTAGTGCAGTGGATGCAGTGTGTGTGTTAGTGCAGTGGATGCAGTGCGTGTGTGTGTTAGTGTAGTGGATGCAGTGTGTGTGTTAGTGCTGTGGATGCAGTGTGTGTGTTAGTGCAGTGGATGCAGTGTGTGTGTGTGTTAGTGTAGTGGATGCAGTGTGTGTGTGTTAGTGCAGTGGATGCAGTGTGTGTGTTAGTGCAGTGGATGCAGTGTGTGTGTTAGTGTAGTGGATGCAGTGTGTGTGTGTTAGTGCAGTGGATGCAGTGTGTGTGTTAGTGTAGTGGATGCAGTGTGTGTGTTAGTGTAGTGGATGCAGTGTGTGTGTTAGTGCAGTGGATGCAGTGTGTGTGTTAGTGCAGTGGATGCAGTGTATGTGTGTTAGTGTAGTGGATGCAGTGTGTGTGTTAGTGCAGTGGATGCAGTGTATGTGTGTTAGTGTAGTGGATGCAGTGTGTGTGTGTTAGTGTAGTGGATGCAATGTGTGTGTGTTAGTGTAGTGGATGCAGTGTGTGTTAGTGTGTTTAGTAGTGCATGTATGAATGTAATGAAAGTTATTCCCCCCTCCCTGTTTCTTACCTGGTTCAGGGAGGGGGGAAGATCCTTTGATCCCTGGTGGTTCGATGGCATTCTGGGGCCCCCCGGCTCCCTGTATTTGCAGAGGGGGCCCAGCGGACTGCAGGAGCACTTTCCAGCATTTGCCTGTCTCTTACTCCCGCGAGACATGGTTTGCGCGTCGCGCGGAGCGTTGCCATGGTAACCCATGGCAACACTCTACCGACCGCACATCTCGCGGGAGTTAGAGACAGGCAAATGCTGGAAAGTGCTCCTGCAGTCCGCTGGGCCCCCTCTGCAAATACAGGGAGCCGGGGGGCCCGCGGCTGCACATATATATAGCGATGATCGCTATATATATGTGCAGAGTGTAATTGTGGGGCCCTGGACTGCCAAAGCAGTCCGGGCCCCCAGGACCGCCGGGCCCGTGACAACCGTCACGGTTGTCACCCCCTGATGGCGGCCCTGGGCGCTCAGATCACATACATACAGTTCAATCGCCATGGAGCCAAAGTCTTTCATACAGGCTTTCAGTATACGGCTGGGCTCCATGGCATAGCTATCTGGGGTAGCATGGCTTTAACAGTCCGCAGAAAGGCACGAACCAGCCTTTCTGCATGGAAAAAGAACAGTGTTAAACATGGGGCCATAGTCCAGTGGCAGGAGGCGGGCGACCAGGCTCCTCCAGTGGCCAGTGGCGAGGTTGGTTCCACCACAACCTCTTCCTATACAACCAAGCATTCTGCTAGCATTTCCTGCTGCTCTATTACATTGTCTGCCTACCCCTAAATCCCCTTCCTCAGATGTTGAGGTTAGAACTCTATGAAATATTCTATACTCTGCCCTTGGGTTTTTACGTCCAAGATGCATTATCTTGCACTTATCCACATTAAATGTCAGTTGTCACAACTCTGACCATTTTTCTAGTTTACCTAAATCATTTGCCATTTGGCTTATCCCTCCTGGAACATCAACCCTGTTACATATCTTAGTATCATCAGCAAAATGACATACCTTACCATCAAGACCTTCTGCAATATCACTAATAAAAACATTAAAGAGAATTGGTCAAAGTACAGATCCTTGAGGTACCCCACTGGTGACAAGCCCAAGTTTCGAATATACTCCATTGACTACAACCCTCTGTTGCCTGTCACTCAGCCACTGCCTTACCCATTCAGCAATATTGAAATCCAAAAGATTGCAGTTTATTGATAAGCCTTCTATGTGCAACAGTGTAAAAGGCCTTACTGAAATCTAGGTAAGCAATGTCTACTGCACCACCCTGATCTATTATTTTAGTTACCCAATCAAAAAAATCACTAAGATTAGTTTGGCATGATCTCCCTGAAGTAAACCCATGTTGTCTCTGATCTTGAAATCCATGTGTTTTTAGATGTTCAACAATCCTATCCTTTAACATGGTTTCCATTACTTTCCCTACTACTGAAGTAAGGCTAACTGGCCTATAGTTGCCTGACTCCTCCCTTCTACCTTTCTTGTGAATGGGCACAACATTTGCTATCTTCCAATCTTCTGGGACTACTCCTGTTAACAATGATTGGTTAAATAAATCTGTTAATGGTTTTGCTAGTACACCACTAAGCTCTTTTAATAACTTTGGGTGTATTCCATTAGGTCCCACTGAGTTATTTCTCTTTACTTTCGACAGTTGAAATAGAACCTCTTCCTCTGTAAACTACCTCTTTCTCTGTAAACTCTGTAAAAGCATGGGGTGGGTTACAATTTGTGGGGAGGTGACAGTATGAGGGGAGGCTGACAGTGTGTTTAGGGAGGCTGACAGTATGTGGGAGTATGGTAACACTACATTATGGGGGATGACAGTGTGTGGGGGACATGACAATGTGTGTGTGAGGAGAGTGATACTGTGTGTGTGTAAGGTGGGGATAATGTGAGTGAGGGGGATGATGGTTTCTGGGTGGGGCAGTGGTGTATTTTGTTTTCATGCTGCCCTAGGCATGGCTAACCCCTTAATCTAAATTTGCCCCACCCCTTCCTGCCACGGTCGCACCTCTTCCTGATTAAGAAACCACCCCTTCCTCTTTAGACTCCACCTTTTCCTACTCCTTTTAAGGGGATACTATAGTACAAGGAAAACAAAGCTGTTTTTTTCTGGCACTATAGTGCCGCCCTCCCTCGTACCCCCTCCTTTGAGAGCAAGGCCTGCACTAGCTATTACAGCTTAGGTGGTATAACCCCCACCTCAGGATTTGATGGTCCCAGGTAGCAAACAGGAGACAAATAGTTATATGTAAAGATAACTATTTATTCTAAAAAACATAAAAACATAAGAACAATAAAGTAGTCTTAAAATTGAGTATGGGTGTCCCACTTGATGCATTTTGCCTGTCCAGAGGCTTTTTCAAAAGTGTGGGGTGGTCCTCTTGATGTCCTGTATATATGGGATGAGCTTGATTGTAGAATGCTACCTGGTGAATTCTATTTCCGGTTTTGCAGGACACACCGGAAGTGATGCGTCGAGGTTGTGAGTTCAGTGGTTTGAATAAGCTCATGGGATGCATGCTTGGAACGCACGTAATGTAAAAAATGGCGTCAGTTGCGTTCCAAACGCTCATACATATTATAGATCGTAATAATCTCTAAAAAGTAATAATCAATCTTGTATGATTATTATACACTTTTTACATATGCATAGCATAATAACCTAATAGCCATAATATGGAGTAAGGTAACATACCGTTAAGGACCTGTGACAGTCCTGAACCGTCATAACGGTAATCGTTACTCACCCGTTCGCTGTCGTTCCCCCGGCGGCGAGCGGCGGTGCTCCTGGTGTGGGGAGACTGCCTTCAGCCCAGACAGTCTCCCTGTGGCGAATTAGGCTCAACAGAGCGGTCACATGGTCACAATAGGTGTCCTAGTGTCTGCCTGCAGGGGGACTGCCTGTGCTGACAGGCAGTCTCCCTGCAAGTGTAAAATAAACAAAATAAAGGTTAATGTTAATAAAAAAATAGAATTATATATGTGTGTATATATATGATATATATAGTGTATTTTTATATTAATGTATACATATACGTCTATAAATATAAAAATACACTTATAATTAAATTACACACGTAAATATATATATATACAATATATATGCTAACTATATATATTGTATATATATATATATTATTATTATAAAATACAAATAATAAGTACATTAAATAAAAAATTTAAAAGTAATAATAATTGTTTTTTTTTAAAATTATATATCTATATGAAATTTTATTCTAATTGTATTTTGATATTAATATATATATATTTATATCAAAATACACTTAGAACGAAATTATATATACATCTACCGTATATACTCGAGTATAAGCCGAGTTTTTCAGCCCATTTTTTGGGCTGAAAAACCCCAACTCGGCTTATACTCGAGTCAAGGTCTGTATTATGGCAATTTGCATTGCCATAATACAGACTGGGGGCTGTGGGGGCTGGCAGAGCTGTAACTTACCTGTTCTGCAGCTCCTGTCAGCTCTCTCCTCCTCCGCGCCGTCCGTTCAGCACCTCGGTCAGCTCCCAGTGTAAATCTCGCGAGAGCCGCGGCTCTCACGAGACTTACAGTGTGAGCTGATAGAAGGAGCTGCACGGACGGCGCAGAGGAGGAGAGAGCTGACAGGAGCTGCAGAACAGGTAAGTTACAGCTCTGCCAGCCCCCCTCTCCCCCCCCACTGAACTGCCACTGGACCACCAGGGAAGGAGAGCCCCCCCCCCTGCCATGTATAAAGCAGGGAGGGGGGACGAAAAAAAATAATAATAAAATAAAATAATAAATAATAATAAAAATAATGATAATAATAATAATAATAATAATAATAAAAAATAATAATAAAAAAAGGGGGTATAAGGACCACTGTGGGATGGGGGGGGGGGTATAAGGACCACTATGGGAGGGAGGGGGTGGGATAAGGACCACTATGGGAGGGAGGGGGGGATAAGGACCACTATGGGAGGGAGGGGGGGGGGGATAAGGACCACTATGGGAGGGAGGGGGGGATAAGGACCACTATGGGAGGGAGGGGGGGATAAGGACCACTATGGAAGGGAGGGGGGGATAAGGACCACTATCGGAGGGAGGGGGTGGGATAAGGACCACTATGGGAGGGGGGGAGAAAAGGAACACTATGGGAGGGAGGGGGGGGATAAGGACCACTATGGGAGGGAGGGAGGGGGGGATAAGGACCACTATGGGAGGGAGGGAGGGGGGGATAAGGACCACTATGGGAGGGAGGGGGGGATAAGGACCACTATGGGAGGGAGGGGGGATAAGGACCACTATGGGAGGGAGGGGGGATAAGGACCACTAAGGGGGAGGGGGAAGTAAGGACCACTAGGGGAGGGGAGGGTAAGGACCACTAGGGGAGGGGTGAGTCAGGACCACTGGGGGAGGGGGGTGAAGGAACACGGGGGTGGGGAGGTAAGGACCACTGAGGGAGGAGGAGGGGAGGTCAGGACATATGGGGGGGGGGCAAATATCCTTGCACCGGCCCTGCACACACTGCATTCATACACACACTGCATTCATACACACACTGCATTCATACACACACTGCACTCATACACACGCTGCACTCATACACACGCTGCACTCATACACACGCTGCACTCATACACACACACGCTGCACTCATACACACACTGCACTCATACACACACGCTGCACTCATACACACACACGCTGCACTCATACGCACACACTGCATTCATTATACACACACTGTAAATAAATATTCAATTAATATATTTTTTTTAGGATCTAATTTTATTTAGAAATTTACCAGTAGCTGCTGCATTTCCCACCCTAGTCTTATACTCGAGTCAATAAGTTTTCCCATTTTTTGGGGGAAAAATTAGGGGCCTCGGCTTATATTCGGGTCGGCTTATACTCGAGTATATACGGTATGTATATATAATTGAATCAAAATAATACGAAATATACATATATCCATCTCCAAAATTACATTAATAATTATATAAATATACACGTAGACTTCAAATACATAAACATGCATATATATTTAAATTCTACGTGCGTATTTCTGTAATATTTTTACATAATTAAGTAATTTTATTGATTGCAATTTGAGGGACCTGACTGACAACCCAGGCCAAAAGTCAAGAGAATTTAATTTGCTAGCACTGTATTTTACTGTAACTTTCTATGACACCCTAAAACCTGTACATGGGCCGGCACCATTACCCCGCTGTATTTTACCCTGTAACTTTCTATGACGCCCTAAAATCTGTTTTACTCGGGAGACTTCGCTGAACACAAATATTAGTGATTCAGTAATTCAAAACAGTAATTGCATTTTTCACACACAAACAGCACTTTTACTGATGATATAATTCTTTTTTTTTTTTTTTTTTTTTTTTTATTATTTCAGTTTTGTAAATGGTGCAATAACAATTCTTAGGCATAGTGGTTCATTCAGTCAACATGACAGGGTATCAAATATTTTCATTTGTGTACTGTACATTTCAGCGTCTTATATATACTATGGTCAAACATTTGTAAGGTGTTGTCTGCGAACGGCCTGAACTTCGTGGTTCAGTTATCAGATGGAGTGTTTTCGTAGGTACTGAATCCATGGGTCCCATATATGTGTGTATTCCTGGTATTGGTGTGTTAATGAGTAGCATGTTTCTTCCAGATTTCTAATAGTTTCTACCTTTTGTAACCATTCCCGTGTAGTGGGTGTCTGTGGTTGTTTCCAGAGGGCCGGGATGAGTTGGTTGGCTGCTGTGATGAGATGTATCAAAAGTGTTTTCTCGTGTTTATGCATTTCTAGGGGTGGTAGGAGAAAGATGTATGTGTCTGGATGTAGGGGGATGTTCATCCTGAAGATCTTGTACAGTGCCCCTGAGATACGCGTCCAGTATTTGCGGATCTCAGGACAGGTCCACCATATGTGCGCGGTTGTGCTTTTGGTTTGCTGGCATCTCCAACATCTGTCTACAGTTGTGGGAAAAAGATGGTGAAGTTTTGACGGTGTATAGTGCCATCTGGCTATCCGTTTGTAGTTACTTTCCTGTGCTATCGTATTTCTAGAAGTTTTGTGTATTTGTCTGAAAATCTGTTTCCATTTGTTTTTGGATATCTCTATCTGTAGTTCCCTTTCCCAAGTGGTGGTAAACGTTGGTAGATTGTGGGTAGTTGTTGCTTGGATAATAGTGTACATTAGTGTGATGTGTTTCTTTTTGATATCCTGACTGGAGCAATGGTGTTCAAATGCCGTTTGTGACCTGCTCTGTCTCTGTGTTAGTGGTCCTGAGTGTACGAAGTGCTTTAGTTGGTTGTAATGGAACTTTTGTATCACAGTTGGGGATTCGATTAGGTCCTGTATTGGTTTGATCTGCTGTTCCCAAGATTCCTCTAGAATGTCTTGCAACGAGAGGTATGTGCTCGTGCAAAAGGGTTTTAGAGCCTTACCATCTGCCCCTGGTTGGAAGAGTGGGTTATGTGAGATCGGGTAGAGTGGGGACGGAAAAGGTGAGATAAGTTCGTTTGGCTTGAGGGTCTCCCAAATGCGCAAGGTGGGTGTAATCGTGGGATGCGGGCCCTGTATCAGTAGAGGTTGTCCTGTTTTGTTCCTTGGATGGCCACTTGAGTGGCTTCCTGGCTCAGGGCTGCACAGTAAGCAGCCCTGCCGTTCAGCGTCCCCACGCTCTGCATGGAGACGCTAAACTTTCCTCATAGAGATGCATTGATTCAATGCATCTCTATGAGGAGGTCTTGCTTGGCCAAAACAGCATTTGAGCCAATCCAATGCTTTCCCTATGGATTGGCTAAGCATTGGATTGGCTACAAATCAGCCATTTTGATGACGTCATAAAGTAGGGGGAGCCAGCGCCTGCGGACTCGTGCAGCGCTGGAAATAAGGTGAGTTTTAAACTTTTATGGGGAGGAAAAGGAGGGGCAAGCCACCTAAATGGTGGGTTAAACACTATAGGGTCAGGAATACATGTTTGTGTTCCTGACCCTATAGTGATCCTTTAAATAAAATGCCTTACCAATTATCAATAGGAAATACAACCTTGTTAAATCTAAAACCTTTTCCTAGATGACTCTTACCTTTAAAAGTAATTAGAGGGGGGCGGGGCCTAACCACAGAGCAGTCGCATGGTGCTGCAGCTCCTGCAAGCTTACGCAAAAACAATCGAATCCTGTTGAACAGAACGTGTGACCTGACTTCTTTTGGATCCTGGGTGAATCGGGACATCGAGCACCACAAGATGACACCTTTCCTGAGGTTTTACGCTTCGGTCCTGACCACCCAGCTAATGAGGCCTACACACGATGCGGACATGGGGGAGACGGCCGCTCTCCCACCGCCCCAACGCACTTTAAGGCACAGCTGGAGCCACCGTTCCCACCCCTATGGACCGGCGGGGGTTATCCCGGTCCCCACAAACCTGGCACACAAAGCTACATGGCCTGCAACTGATCACCAACGCTGGGGCCCTGAGTGCGCTGAACCCAGCAATATGGCGGCTACAAAATCTGGCCCCACACTTACACAACCCCAACCTTCAAGCCTGGACCTGATTTTTCAGAAATTTTGGGCCTGCCTGGAACAACTCCTCGCCAAGTCCTCCCCTGCCCACGGAGCAAAGGAAGAGATAAAGGTGAAGAGGAGACGGAGAGGCCAAATCCCGGGTAAAGCATGCTCACCTATGCCCGCAATGAACGCTGTATACCCACCTAGGCCGGAGGTCCTACGGAGGTTTCCTCCAAAGCTTCAGCCACAACGCCGGAAGCCCGCCCGCCCACCCGCCGCTGGCGGCGGCGAAACACCAGGGCCACCTGCAGCGTCCACACAGGGAAAGACCTGGCTCACATAGATGCCCGAGTCTGTGGCACGCAGAAGCCGACCCGACATGAGGCCTGGGGCCGGGGAGAGGTCCCTTCTCCCTCACAACCTGTCAGCAGCATCTCACAACCTGTCAGCAACATCCAGAGCTTGCACGCTCCGACCGCCACACGAACCGCCAAGGGAATTGACTGAAGCAGCGCCTCGCACACCAGACCCACACGCAGACATCCGAGCACCTTACTAGGACTGACAAACGGAAAGGACTACAGAATTGCAGCTGAGTATCGCCCATTATACAAGCGGACACTGACTAACCGATCGTCGCTACTTACCAAAGCACGCCTCTCCACAACTAGGCTATACTCCTCTCTTTTAGCTTAGGGGAAACTCAGCCTGTTATCTACCCCATTGAAGACCCCTTTACCGGTAGTTGTCTCGACTATAATGCCGTGTGGGTGCTCCTAGTTTATGGCACTCAGGTGCACCTAGCCAGCCATACCTTGCAAGCGAGTTATACCTTTGACTATCCTCATGTAAAACTCAATTTCTTATGTTTATGCAGTACTCAGTAGGCAAATGTTTAAATACTCAGAGATAGATCTGTTGCATGCATCACTCGAATTTTGCCTTACATATATATGTGCCAGCACAGTCATTCTCTAGAACTTCTAAGTACTTATTCTTCTCACAGTCTAGCTAGTTTCAATCTTCTGTAATCTCTCTTTTATTTTATTTAAATCTTCATCAAAACTGTTATGTAATTCCAGAAAACAAATCGTTAATCTTTCTACTTAGACTTGTGCATATAATCCCACTATACCCGAGACCCTTCCTGTCAGCACATAGACGTACACACAGTATATTGTTGAACCAAACTTGTTATAAATATAAAAATGTGCAAATGCTCATGCCACTACCTAACTCTTGTGAACCTTTGAAACACGCTGTTGTGGCGAATGTGATAACCTGTAACCACCTGCACAATAAAAATAAAGAATTTTTAAAAAAAAGTAATTAGAAAAATTGTAGACAGTTGAAGAATCAATAAAACAGAATATTCCCAGAATATCTACTTATATACTTTGTAGGAGCACTTAGAAGCAGCAACCAAGCTATATTAGTCAGCTAATATCTACAACCCTTATATACACTCCTAAAGGCACCACCCCCTAAAAATGTAACACCTGAGTGGGCCTGTGCTTATTTACAAGCAATAGCAAACACCAAACTAATTAAAGCAAATCCCCTACCAATTATCAACAGGAAATCAAACCTTGTTAAATCTAAAAACTTTTCCTAGATGACCTGTAAAAGTAAAAAGAAAAATCTTAGACAGTTGAAGAATCAATAAAACTATCTAGAATATCTCCAAATACACTTTGTAGCAGCTCTAAGAAGCAGCAACCAAGCTATATTATGGTTATTTTAAAAACAATTGAAAATATATATATTTTTTTTTAAATGTAAAATTATTCAATAAAAAGTATTTAAAAGAAAATAAGAAATTAGTTATTGTAAATGTTCTGGAATTGGCCATAGTTCAACTTAAAGCATTTACTGTGACAATTCCATTGACATCACAGTGTGTCATGATGTCATTATCAAATGTGAAACTATACATTGCCAGGCAGATATACTTTACTGCATTCATTGTGAGACTTCAGCAACAAGCTGTACTCATTCCTGGAATTTCTTGTTTACTGAGTGTGTTGTGCATATTATTATTATTATTATTATTATTATATCAGAATGGCAGGCTTAGCCTTATTGCCATTCCTTCTTGTCGTGTGGACCTTTCTTGGAGTTGGCTCCACCTATATAATCTCTGTGATTTTAGGACACAGTAAGGCTTTTCTGCCCTTCATAAGGTAAACTATTTTACTGATGTTTTATATTAGAGATGATTTAGTGGAACTGCAGCTTTACTGTCTGAGCTTATTGAAAGAAGCAGACATTCGTGTGACATGTAGATGTGTGAGATTTCCCATTTCTGAAATGTTTCATGCATTAAGCTTTATTACATTTTCTTTTTCTCCTAGTGATGGTGGAGTTCACTACCCAGAGAGTAGAGTATTTACTGTTGTCCTAACTGTAAGCGCCAACTGGGGTAAGTATCACCAGTTCTGCAGGAGTCTTTATATAGTTACTAAATGTGTCTGAGATGCTAGTGGGGATACAGATTTCTGTGTTGAGGCTCCAATTAGACCCTCTGCATCTCACAGCCACATAGACTGTAAATTCTCATCTTCCAGACACATGGTTATCATGCAATAACTATTCTAGGATATTTGTATTTACATGTGACTTATAATCCTTTAAAACTATATTATGTCCATTTTACTATCATAAGATATGTATTGGTAAAAACCTGTAGAGACGTATATTTTAAACCAGTTGCAGTTACCGGTATTTAAAACTTTTCTCACTCAAAACATGTTAAAATGGGAGCAGTGGATATCTTGGTAAATGTATATATAGTGGGCCATCAAACTGGTCACTATAATAATTTTTTATATTTTTTTAATTCTTTATTTTGATTGTGCTTCATTTGTTGTACATAGTGATTGACATGCCTGTGGTGTCAACAATTCTTCACAAAAAGATAATAGGAGCATGACAATTGTATACAGCACAGTTTTGTATCTTTTTTTTTTTAACAACTAGTCATTGCTAAAGCATTATACTGAGTCTGTCAGCTAGCGTATCGTGTGTGTATATGCGCTGAAGGGTCTCCCTTTGGCCGTTGAAGACCTGGACTGTCACACTCGATACTAAGTGGTAAAAGTGTTGTCTGGTTTGTTTGCCACTATAGCGGTCGGCTGTGTCTAGTGAGGTCAGCTGTGTTGTAGTATTGGTTGTTGGGTTGCTAGCCACATTTTTACATTTTTTGGGGTGGCACCTGTCTGTCAGCTGGTTGTGGGGGGAAGGTCATTGTGGCTGTCATATATTAGGTCAGCTTGCGGAGCCATAGACTTAGAAATCAAGTTAAGTAAATTGAACATCATTAAGTAAAATAAATGGAACATCATTAAGTAAATGGAGAGGTAATTATTACTAAAATATAACAAAAATATAAACCGCTGAGGGTAGCCCAAGTATTTAAGTCCTTGCGTTAGTGGAGAAAAGGTGAGTGCACTTTGAGTTGGCCTGCAGTCCTTTCCTAGAGGGGTGGTGTAACTCTTCAGGTCAGTGCGTTGCAAGGTGGTGCCGCCGTTGCTCTTGGTATAAATGGCGTTACCCAGTCAACCAACCACCTCGGTCAGGGTGTTGTCGATAAGGTTCCATTTGGCAGTCCCAGCTCGCTGAGTATGGCAGAAGCCTCCGAGAGGTGAGTGAGGGAGTGTGTCTTGCCATCCTTCTCCGCTAGGAGCCTGTACATACCCCATTTGTAGGGAACCTTGTGGTCTCAGAGTAATTGGGTGATTGGGCAAAGTGACTGTCTTCACAGGATGGTGTGGCGGGACAAGTCCCTATAGAAGGTGAGGTGGTGGCCCTCAAAATCAACAGCAGGTGTCTTCCTGGTTGCTCCCAGAATGATCCCCCTATCAGAGTCCCGGACAAATTTTTTCAGCACGTCTTTGGATGCCTCTTGAGGAGCTTTAGGTGCTTTAGGCAGGTGAAAATAATAGTCTATTGCTACCTGTTTCGACTGTTTTGGTGATAGAAGCGTCGTCATGAGCCGCCTGAGATAATGAGGCATTTCTTCGGCTGTGACGGTTTAAGGGATCCCCTTGAGTCTTACGTTTCGCGCCCTTGTCTTGTCCTCCAGGATAGCCAAACGGTTAAGTATTGCCGCATTGCTCTTCTGGACCGTGTGCAGAACTGAATCTGTAGCAGATTGTGCCACTTTCACAGTCTCCATATCTGCTTCTGTGCTGGCCACACTGGTGGCAAGTTTGGCTACCTCTTCTCTGACCACCGCCACATCTGCTTGAAACATTGCCCTTATCATTCTGCCGCAGCAGCGTGGTGAATGGCTTGAGGGATCTTCTCCAAGCAAGTGTGCTCCCAGTGAGGTCTGCATAGAATGATAGATCCATCTTTTCAAACTGGTAAGGTGAGTTTTCCTTGGTCGCCGCCACTACCGCCATCTTGTCTTTGTGGCGTTGAAATCGTATGATAAGATTTCGGGGTGTCTCGGCGGGTGCCTTAGCTGGTTTCGGGGCACGGAAAAAAAACGTCCAACTGCGCTGTCTTGGCTTGTCGTGGCGGTAGCAGGGCCGTTAGCAGGCACCTCAATATGTGTGGCATTTCCTCCGCAGGAGTGTACTCCGGGATGCCCCGGATTTTGTATTTATTGGCCCATCTTGCGTCCTCGAGTTCCGCAAACTGGCGCTCGTGCCCTTCATTTTGGCTTTTGAGGCCTTGTACCTCCAGTTGCAGAGCAGCTATTTGTGAAGCGTGGCCGGTGGATTCTGTCTCCCGGGCTCCGATTCTCCCTGTTAAGCCATGGATGTCAGCCCTGAGGGAAGCTACGTCCGATTGAAGGGTTCGTTGGAGATTGGCAAGCAGTGATTTGAAAACTGCCGTAGTCACTGGCGAGGTGTCTGCCCTCCGGGTCGCTGGCCCAGGCGCTGGCTCCAGGGGGAGATCTACAGCTTCTTCTCCTGAGGAGAAGTCATCTGAGAGTTCAGAGAAGGTCTCCGGGTAAGCGGCCATTTTAAGTGTTTGGCGTAGCAGTTCAGCTATGTTTGGGCCCTGTCTCGGGTTATCCGGCTTGGGCTTCTTTGATTTACATCCCATTATGTTGGTCTGGTATCGGTTGGCCCAGTAAGCCGATATATTGCCGGTTAGGTGGTGCCAAACTTGTGAATTTGGTAAGTTTGAGTCTGATATTGCAGGAGCTCATGAACCATGCAACTTTCCAGCTTGGCTCCGCCCCTTGAAATCTATTTTCATGTCTCAATCGGTTTATTGATTTAGTTGCCAATGAGAACTATTACAATCAATACACAATATTCTGCTTCTGAAGAAATAAGAGAAAAGAAGAGTTAAAATAGCGACTTGTATGATTACTAGATGAATACTGATGCATGGGCCACACAAGTAACTATAACTAGCTGTAAAGGCTAGAAGAACAGCAAGTCATATAATCCTCTTTCAATATAAGGTCCGGTTGGGGTCAGAAATTGTGTTCGCTGGTGGCTACTATCATCAATGAAGTCTAGATGAAGTTGCTGCCAGTAAGGACAGCTGCCTCTTGCCAAAATATAACAAATAGAACCCCTGTGAGGGTAATAGAATGCTAACTTCCCTATATGGCACATTGAGCTTATATGATAACAAGAATTCCTCTAATATGTATTATATGTAGGAGGGAGTGAAAGTTTGGCTGGAAATACTGTTTGGTACTGTTTGGTATGATCTGTGTTCAGTGTTTCATAATATTTATACAGACTGATTTACTTTCCTATAAATCATTCATAATCCATCTCTTTCCTCAAGTTATTTCTTCAGAACAGTTTCAATCTCAGAAGAAAAACTCACTGTGTTTTGGGATTTAAAAAAAAAACCTCACAATTGTTGGTTTGAAAGTCTGCCATTAATTCTTTTAATTTGTTTTTAGGAATCATTACAGTTTATGTCATGTTCAGATTGATGCAGCTGAGAAGCCAGATAAATAACACCAGCTCATCATGTTCCAACAAGATCCTTCTCGTCTTTGGTTGGCTATGGTGCTTTGGGATATTGATTGTTGGGTGTTTTCAGGTGGGTAATAATGTGGCAAAAATGTTCACTGTTCTTGGAGTAAATTCTAAACATGTAATAATTAAGATTTAACCAAATGGCAAGCTCATTGAATTTAAAATTACAACAACACAAACTCACAAGTAATATTTGGTCATTGATCAACTAATGAGGAATTCAGCTCAGTGTGCAATGACTAAGACCAGAAAATATATTTCCCATAGATTTGTTTGATAAAACCTTATTTATTGCAAAAATGTAATCTATTATTGACCAGTGAACTCAATCTTCATAAAAGGCTGAGAAACATCTTGATCAAAAGCCAAAAAAAAAGATAACTACTTTGAGGAACAACTATGAATTAAGATTGTACCATTCTCAAAAATGGCCACAAGGTGTAGCTACAGTATTGAATAGCTGGAGGAATTCAGTCCTACATGTTATACAAAATGGGTTATCACCTGCATATCTCAATTGGACATTGAGTGGTCTTTCCTGGGCACAGAAAATAATATTTCCACAACTACCCAGAGTACTAAGCTTAAGAATTGTAAGAGCTATTTGCGAGTACACTCAGTGTTTTGCTGATGTGAGGTACTATTGAAGAAGAGTCATAGTTCTGAGATATCAGGTTGTTGCAATAACTCCTGGAGGAACTATTTAGCAGGGAGTCAGAATCCCTAAAACTGGGACTAACCACCTGTATTACACACATACTCTGCAATTCGTTTCGATCCGAATATGAATTCAGACGAATTTCGGACAATTCGGACATTCGGGTACTTCCAAATGTCCGAATTGCTGAAGTGCCGAATTGCCGTAGTGCCGAATTGCCGAGGTCCCGAACTTCCGAAATTACCAAATTTCCAAAGTGTCGAAGTTCCGAAGTGCTGAACTGCTGAAGTTCCGAAGTGTCAAAGTACGAAGTTCCAAAGCACAGTAAAGGGGGAACCTATTGCCCCCACCCACCGCTCAGGCCCCCACCTCTGAGCGGCATGGGGGCCCTTAAAAATGTCCCCCCCAGGTGACTAGGGGTCCCCAAACCCCTAGTCACCCCTCCCCCCCAATAAAAAATATCCCCCTACCTACCCCCCTCACCCTAAAAATAATGAGGGGGGACCTTTAACTAAATACCTGTAAAACAAAATAAAACTTACCATTCGATGTTTTCTTTCTTCTAAAATCTTCTTTTTTCAGCCCCAAAAAGGCCAAATAAAAAACAAAATAAACGACGCAATTATAAAAAAAATTAAAAAATTTAAAAAATGTAAAAAACGAGCGGCAAAAAAATGAATGTTAAGTTTGGTTATGTTTTGGAGATTTGTAAAGGGTCTCTGTCAATCCCTCCACCACACCCAAAATGAGTTTAAAATTCCCAAAGCTAAAATCCATTCCATCTGTAGATACTTTTTCCACAACACAAAATCCATGAGTACTCCACACTGTCATGTTTTGCTCTATATCGCCTTTCTTTTTCCCTGCTTTGGTTTCTTGTACTGTATTGTGCTGTATTCTCAATAATCGTGAATGATTACAAAATTTATTTAAAAAGGGTGAGGAATTGGAGGAAATGGGATTGGAGTTTCCTTTCAATTTGTAAAAGTTGCATTCTGTAGGTATGACTTCTGGATGTGTGGTTTTGGTATAAGGTGGGACAATTCACTTTTTTCCAGGTTTTCATATATTTTGTTTTGCCTTGTATAAAATGAGAATCTAACCTATATGTTTAATATTTTGTCTTCCAGTCGCATACATACGTAGTGATCCATCTTATTGGAGGGGCACTTGCATACATGTTTGGTACCATGTATATATTTTGCCTCACTTTAATTGAAAAAAAAAATAATCAAGGCATCAGTAATACCATATGTCTAATAAGAATGGGACTATCTGTCTATAGTCTGTTATTGATGCTGCTTTGTATCCTTTTTAACACGGTTTAATTTGTAATTGATTGTATTCTATATACAATTCAACACAGGAGACATAGGTGGCAAAATAAGGTTAATAGGGTTGTGGACTAAATTTAATTAACCCCTTAACGCCGTTACAGGCTTCTATGCCGTCCCACTTTAAATGGGCTTTAAAGCCGTTGTGGCGGCATAGAACGCCGTAATGGCTTTGAGCCCTGGAGCGCCTGGGATACTTACCTTCCTGGCGCTTCGCTTCGGGAGGACTGCCTGACAGCCCAGACAGCCCTCCCAGGGCAATTCAGGCCCCTGGGGGCCATGTGATCGCGCTCAAAGAACGATCACATGGCAGCAATAGCTATATATATATATATATATATATATATATATATATATATATATATACATATATATATATATCATGTATATATACTAAGTCATACTTAGTGTATTTTAATGTTAATATAATTACATATATTAGTATTAAAATACACTTGGAATAAAATTACATATATTTATATATAAGATATATATATATATATATATATATATATATATAGATATATATATATATATATATATATATATATATATATATATATATATATAGATAGATATATATATATATATATATATATATATATATATATATACACATCTAAATATAATTACAATAATAAATAAAATAATAAAATAAATAATTTAAATAATAAAAAATAATTTAAACAAATGATATATACATATATATGTAATCTTATTCTAACTGTACTTTGATATTAATATTTATATAGGTAGTAAAAAATACTTAGAATGAAATTCACATAGAATTTAACATATATATATATATATATATATATATATATATATATAAAAATTCTATGTGTATATTTATGTAATCTTTTAACATAATTATGTGATTTTAGTAATTAAAATTAAAAAGAAAGTCTAGAGAATTTAATTAGCAAGCACTATATTTAACCCTGCAACTTTCCAAGAGACCATAAAACTTCATGGGGGGTACTGTTTTACTCAGGAGACTTCGCTGAACACAAATATTAGTGTTTTAAAACGGTAAATTGTATTACAACGATGATACTATCAGTGAAAGTGAAGTTGTTTGCCTTTTTCACACACAAATGGCACTCTCACGGATGATATTGTTGTAATACATTTTACTGTTTTGAAACACTCATATTTGTGTTCAGTGAAGTCTCCCGAGTATAACAGTACTCCCGATATACAGGTTTTATACTGTATTGGAAAGTCAGAGAGTCAAATATAAGGCTTGTATTCCAGTTTTTTTCACATTGAAATTTGCCAGATTAGTATGACAACCCAAGGTACAGTATTGCAAGTGGGGTAGTCCAGTTTTTTTGTTTAGTAGCCACTGGCCAAAGTTAGCATTTATATTAGTTTTTTTCTTTTTTCACACAAAAAACAATATGAAAGCTAACTTTGCCTAGTGTTTGTGACTAAGTGGCTACTAAAAAAGACTTAACATACCCCATTTGGGTTGTCTTCTTTTGCAAATGGTATGCCATCATGGTGGCAATTCTCATTCCTGGGCTATGATACAGTCTCAAAGGCAACATAACCAGTCTGGCAAATTTCAATGTGTATAAACTGAAATATGTAACGTGCTATGTTTGACCCTGTAACTTTCCAAAACACCCAAAAACTTGTTCATAGGGGGTACTGTTGTACTCGTTAGACATCGCTGAATACAAATATGTGTATTTTATTGCTGTAAAAGCTAACAGTATTATGACATTCACAGTTGAGTTTTTTTTTTACAATTTTATTCATATTAAATTATATTTCATATAGAAATATTTGATATGATATGAAAGCCCTGTTTCTCCTGAACAAAATGATATATAAGTGTGGGTGAATTTAATATGAAAAAGGTAAATTACAGTTGAACAGACATATAGCGCAAATTCCAGGTTTTGTTTACGTTTTGTTTTGATCAGAACTTGTACAATTGCCTCCGTCTTCAACCCCTTAAGTACACAGCCTCAGAAGCTTGTCTTACCCTTAAAGACACAAGCAATTTTTTCATTGTTTGCTGTTTGTGTTCAACTGCAATTTGCATCTCTCTCATTTATTGTACCAACACATATTATACACTGTTTTTTAGACGACAAACAGGGCTTTACTTTGATGTGACATATACATATATAAATTCTCATTTATTACGAAAACAAAATGAAAATAATGCAGGGAAAAATTAATTCCCCCCTCCCCCCCCCTCCCAAGTTTTGGCAATAATAACATGTGCATAATATGTCCAGATTTGCAAAAGCAATTCAACATCAATTCATTTATGTGTCTTGATTTACAAAATACATAATATGTGTAGGATTTCATTTTATTTTGAAAGTTACAGGTCACAAACTACAAGGTCTAAAATAAAATTTCAATGTGAAACAATTTTAGAAGTTGGTATGTTTGTCTTGGAATTTTTATTCCCATCACAGAAAACAAAATTGCCATACAAAAGTATATATTAATATAAAGTAGACATCACAGGCTATTTATCTAAGGTTATTTTGACACTTTTTACGTAGTAATTTCACTGCCAATCTCTGCTAAATATTGGAGTAAAATTGTGTTTTTTTTCTCTATTTTGGCATATGCACATATAACAAGGTTTTTGTAATGTGTATTTCGTAAAGCTGGTGTTTGCTATTCCTGTACAGAAACTCATATTGTGTTCAGCTACATCTGCTGTTACAACGATACCCCTTTGCCACTATTCTGTGTCAGCTACAATGCCATAAATGAGACCAAGGTATTTCAGTTTCTATAGTTGGAATTTTCATAGATGGTCCTATATCTGATTTTGTGGCATTATAGCAGTTTGACTGTTCAAATCACCCCACAAAGACCTTCCATTTGAGAAAGCAGACACTCCATGGTATCTTTTTAGGCATATATTATACCTTTACTTGCCACCATTTTTTGGCCAATTTATTTCAAATTATGTGGTGAGAAAAAAACAAAAAAAAATTACATTCATGTTGCAGTTTTGCTGGGAATGTCGCACATTTGCTAAGTGCCACTGTCATTAATTCCCCCTAAGTATGCTCACAGTATGTTACAGAGCTGTAAAAGAGACCAGTCAATTTCAGATTTTTAAGTGTGAATTTTCATAGATGGTTTTGATGGGTCCCTATTCTATTTTGAAATATTTTAGCAGGCTGCTTATTCCAAGTACCCCAAAAATACATACTATTTCTTAAAGAAGACATCCAAGGGTATTTCAAAAGGCATATTTTAAACCTTAACGTGGGATCATTTGTTTGCTAGCCTGTACCAAGTGTAGAGGTAATATGCATTTTTCCCCTTTTTAAAATGTCATTTTTACTTTTTAAAAGTTTTTTTTTAACTATTAAACTTTTTTAAAACTTTTAACAACTTTTGTTTTACTATTTTAAAACTTTGTTTAAACTTTTTAAAAGTGTTTTTTACTGCCGCAGTTGTGGCAAACTGAGGTTAATTTTAGTATTGGACAGACATTTTCCGTCCTGGGTCCTTATGGGGAGGACTGCAATGATGAAAAATGTAGGTCTAGCGTCTTTAAGGGGTAAAGAGGCTAATGATGGTTTGTTTTGTTTACTAAACAGCAAACTGTGGTCACTTCATAATCAATTTCTACAAGTTAGGCTACAACAGCTACACAAGTTGCAATTAAATATAGATAGATAGATAGATAGATAGAGATATTTTAAATGTCATAGTTGACTTCCTTAAGATAACATGCTTGCAGTGTTTTCATGCGTCATATATGGGCTCGTGAAAGGTGAAATTGGAAACCCAACTGTAGAGGTAACTTTTACTAGTATTTCACTGAGAATCTACTTAACAATATTTATTTTACTTTATGTAATCCCAGATAATTAAAAGCAAGTTTCTTTATTAAAGGGACATTATAGCCACCAGAAAAACTACAGCTTATTTGTTCTCTTCCGTTTGTTCTGATGAATATAACCATTTCCCTTCAGAGAAAGTGCAGAGTTTACATTACAGCCAGAGGCGGCTCTAGACTTTATGAGGCCTTAGGTGAAACTCAAACATGAGGCCCCACTAACAAAAGAGTAAATAAAATAGAGTTGCAATACATGCATGCTGTTACATATACACATTGATGCACAGTTTACCTGTGTATGTGCCTGAGAGTGTGTCTGACAGAGAGTATCATTGTGTGTGTGTGTGTGTGTGTGTGAATGTATGTCTCTGTGAGCATGTTTGCGTTTTTGCCTGTGAGCATGTATGCGTATGGGGTAGCTGCTTGAAGTGTGTTGTATGTATAGGGGTCTGCCTGTAGCCTTTGTGCATTGTAGACTATGGAGGAAACTATCTACTCTTAATACTGGACACTATAATTGTATTGAATTTTAACCACTTGCATATTTTTAAACTATGTATCTCTAACCACTATTTCTTTGTCATTGTATCTTAACTGGGTGTGCTTGTTCTTTAATATATGTATATGTGTGTATATATATATATATATATATATATATATATATGTATATATATGTAATATATATATATAAAATAAAGATTCAGAGCACTCCAAAGGGCTTGGTGAAAAAATACTTTATCTGTGTAGAAAGATCGACGTTTCGACCCGCAGGTCTTTATCAAGATAACATAACATACAAACAAGTGTTCTTAAATAACCATGGTAATTAGCAGGAAATTACTTACCCCAGTGTGACCGTGGTGCCCCATCACCATGTGTGGCCGTTGTGTAATGATTAAAATGTGGCGTGTAGCGTGCGTAGCCCAGTGATGACGTAAGCGGTGTGTGTCCAATGAGAATTGTGAAGAGGTATCATGTGTCTATGGTAACAATCGTTGCGGGCGCATGCGTAAAAGCGTGAGGCACGGAGAGTCGCGCCGTGATGACGTAGGTTGTATGTGTCCAATAGAAAATGCGAAGAGAGCGTTGTGTATCTATGACAACCACCTTTTACGTGCGCATGCGTGGAACAATAAAGCACGGAACAATTAAAATCAAGGAAGACATTCTAACAATTATTGATAAGTGAACGCGTAGATACAGAAGTTATTGAATAGTCTAAATTTAGACCACAGATGCATGTATAATGAGTTAACGTGGCATATATGCCGCTGCCAAAAGTTATGAAATAGCGTCCTGTGGCCATGGGAACCAGTTTGGCGTGTGCCTGCATAAAGAGATGAGTGAATCTCAGAGGGATCTAGAGAAATATGATGTGTATGTACGGAATATATGCTAGAGATGTATGATCCTAGATGGATCATAGATGTGTGTAAGAGTGGTGATAAATCTAGTGAATGTGACCATAACTTTTAGCAGCGGCATATATGCCACGTTAACTCATTATACATGCATCTGTGGTCTAAATTTAGACTATTCAATAACTTCTGTATCTACGCGTTCATTTATCAATAATTGTTAGAATGTCTTCCTTGATTTTAATTGTTCCGTGCTTTATTGTTCCACGCATGCGCACGTAAAAGGTGGTTGTCATAGATACACAACGCTCTCTTCGCATTTTCTATTGGACACATACAACCTACGTCATCACGGCGCGTCTCTCCGTGCCTCACGCTTTTACGCATGCGCCCGCAACGATTGTTACCATAGACACATGATACCTCTTCACAATTCTCATTGGACACACACCGCTTACGTCATCACTGGGCTACGCACGCTACACGCCACATTTTAATCATTACACAACGGCCACACATGGTGATGGGGCACCACGGTCACACTGGGGTAAGTAATTTCCTGCTAATTACCATGGTTATTTAAGAACACTTGTTTGTATGTTATTTTATCTTGATAAAGACCTGCGGGTCGAAACGTCGATCTTTCTACACAGATAAAGTATTTTTTCACCAAGCCCTTTGGAGTGCTCTGAATCTTTATTTTCTACATAACAACGCTCTGCAGCACCAAGGCACTTTTTGAAGAGAAAAGCAAGTAAGGTAGAGTGCCAGACTCCGAATTTGTTTATATATATATATATATATATGTATATGTGTGTGTGTGTGTTTGCTCATACATACATGCATATATTCTGCAGTTTGTCTTGTCCTGCATGCTAAGGCTAGTTGCTTCCTGTCCTGCTCATCACTGGTTTGTTAACTTAAATGTTATTCAACATTCTGCTTATCGCTAAAGACTTTCTCTGTTATTTTTGCTCCCCCCCCCCTTATTTTATTGATACCCACCCAAATGTCTTGCTTGACCAATCCTCACCTCTTCTGTGCATCTCCATTCCATAGCTTTTATTGCAGTCCTGTTTTGACCCTATCATCTCTGTCTTCCACAGTCACAGTTTTAAAAGACCACTTCTATCAAACCTGAACAGTGCAATGCTCTATACTCTCCTCCTCTCCTTCTCTCTTATCTCCCTCAGAATCAAAATATCCCATCCCACCTACTTCCCTCAACAACACACTCACATTTACATTAATCCCTCTTTGCTACACTCCCCCCTTCTCTCATCTCAAGCCCTGCACTCATTTCTCTATTCTCTCTCTCCTGCTCTAACCCAATTTCACCCTAGTCGCCGCCCATATAAAACCCATTCACACCTCCTGTCACTATCTCTCCTCCTACTTCTGGCAGCTGGTGACGTCTCTCCCAACCCAGGGCCCCACACCTCATCTGCTCACACCAAAATAACTAGAAACCATGCAAGCCTCCTCCAAATACCCTGCAGTTTATCCTCCTCTACCAAAATTCAGTGTGCACTCTGGAACGCTCGCTCCATTTGTAGTAACATCAAATCTACAGCTATACATGACCTCATCATCTCTAACTCACTCACAATACTGGCACTCACTGAGACCTGGCTGTCCCCATCCGATACCGCTACTCCTACTTCTTTATGTTTCGGTGGTCTACAGTTCTCCCATACTCCTAGACTCGACTGTAAAGTAGGTGGTGTAGGCATCCTTCTCTCCCCTCAGTGCACCTTTCAACCTATCCTCACTGCCCCTGCCCTATCCTTTACTTCTTTTGAAGTTCACACTATATGCCTTTTTAAGCCCACTCCTTTAAGAATTGCCATCATCTATCGCCCCCCCCTCCGGTCACCCTAAACTAATTATTGAACACTTTTCCTCCTGGTTACCCCACTTTCTTTCCTCTAGCACTCCCTCTCTCATACTTGGGGACTTCAATATCCCTATCAACAAGCTCAACTGCCCTGATGCCTCTCGTCTGCTCTCTGTAACCTCCTCCTTTGGACTCACACAGATTTCTTCCTCAGCAACTCACACTGCAGGAAACACTCTTGACCTCATCTTCACCAATCTCTGTACCACCTCTGATCTCTCCACTGTTCCATTTCGTTTGTCTGACCACCATCAACATTTAACATCTGCATACCCCATACCAAAATTTCACCACCATCAACTCTCCAACCTCGCAGAAACCTCAACTCCCTCGATCTCAAGCACTTCTCCACCACACTCCAAACACTCCTTTTACCCATCTCAATCTCAACTGCCCTAACTCTGCAACCTCACTCTACAACTCCACTCTCTCCTCTCAACTTCACATCATGGCACCTCCTACAGTTAAACGCAGCAAGCACCCCCAACTACAACCCTGGCACACTAAGCTGACCCGTTACCTCCAAAAATGTTCCAGAACTGCTGAACGCTGCTGGAGAAAGTCTCACTTTGCATCTGACTTTATCCACTATAAATTTATGCTGCGCTCCTACAGCATGGCTCTTTCCTCTGCAAAGGTAAACTACTTTAAAACCCTCATAAGCACACTGTCCCATCAACCCAAACACCTGTTTCACACTTGTGATGCTCTTCTTCGCCCTGTGACTCCCCCTCCTTCCACCACTTTGTCCGCCACAAACTTTGCATCTCATTTCACTGAGAAGATCTCTACAATCAGGAAAGAGATCTCTAATCTCTCTCCTACCCCTATCATTACATCACCCAACCCCACTCCCCCTGCCATCCTATGCACATTTGCACCTGCTACAGCACAAGAGGTTTCTGCTCTGCTCCTGTCCTCCCGCCCCACCACCTGCTCCCTCGATCCTATTCCCTCGCATCTCATCCGCACTTTGTCTCCCTCTCTTGCTCTTCCTCTCGCTAGCATTTTCAATCTCTCCCTTTCCTCTGGCACATTTCCCTCACCCTTCAAACATGCAACCGTAACCCCGATTCTGAAAAAGCCCAACCTTGATCCTAACTCCCCATCCAACTACCGCCCTATCTCGCTACTGCCATTTGCCTCCAAGATCCTCGAGA
Organism: Pelobates fuscus; assembly: GCF_036172605.1. Taxonomy (NCBI): domain Eukaryota; kingdom Metazoa; phylum Chordata; class Amphibia; order Anura; family Pelobatidae; genus Pelobates; species Pelobates fuscus. Next base: position 123,415,671 of record NC_086319.1, read on the forward strand.
GAGAGTTGTGTACGCCAGACTGACAGACTTTCTCGAATCCAACTCTCTGCTTGACCCCCTTCAGTCTGGATTCCGCGCTGGTCACTCTGTCGAAACTGCTGTGACCAAAGTATCCAACGATTTAATTGCTGCTAAATCTCACGGCCAATACTCTATCCTAATCCTCCTTGATCTTTCTGCCGCATTTGACACTGTTGATCATCAACAGCTTCTTCCCATTTTTCGTAACTTTGGTCTACGGGATACTGCTCTCTCCTGGTGCTCCTCCTACCTCTCCCAGCACTCTTTCAGTGTTTCTTTCTCTGGTTCTGCCTCTTCTCCCCAACCCCTCTCTGTCGGCGTCCCCCAAGGATCTGTCCTCGGCCCCCTATTGTTCTCTATCTATACTGCCACCCTTGGTAAACTCATCAGCTCCTTTGGTTTCCAATATCATTTATATGCAGATGACACGCAAATCTACCTGTCCTCCCCTGATCTCTCTCCGCCCACCTTGACTCGTGTTTCTGACTGCCTCTCTGCTATTTCCAACTGGATGGCTGCTCACTTCCTTAAACTCAACCTGTTTTTCCTCCCTCATTTATTATTATTTTCCTGTCTGGTCGCACCTTCCACGCCTCCACGCTCTGTCAGTCCCTGCATTGGCTTCCAGTTAGATAAAGTGCCCAATTCAAAATTCTGGCGCTTGCTTACAAATCCCTACATAATGCTGCTCCAACATACCTATCCTCCCTCATACACAAGTATGTCCCGTCGAGACCCCTGCGCTCATCCCAAGACCTACGCCTATCCACTGCCCGGATCCCCACCTCTGACGCTCGCCTTCAAGACTTCTCTAGGGCTGCACCTATTCTGTGGAACTCCCTTCCCTCCTCAATCAGACTTTCACCCAGCCTCCACTCCTTCAAAAAATCTTTGAAAACTCACTTCTTCATTAAAGCGTATCAATTAAACTGTCAGCAGGCTTCTCATCCCCCACCTCATGACTCCTTTCCTGCAACTGTCAAAAATGACCTACCAAGCACTCAATAAACCCTTCTCTAACAAACTATTTAATTCCCCTACTTTAACCCTTTGTGTCACTATACCCCACTCCCTCTAGCATGTAAGCTCATTGAGCAGGGCCAGGCCCGGACTGGCCATCGGGCACACCGGGCAAATGCAGGGCCGGCACTATCCGAGCGCCGGCCCCGCTGTATTCCATGGCGGGCCGGTGGGGAGATCAAAGATCTCCCTCACCGGCCCACTTGAATAGATATGCGGCCGCCGGCGGGGAGAGAGGGAGGGAGCCAGCCTGCCCGGAGAGAGGACCCGGCGGAGCTCTAACTTGCAGCTCCGCCGGGTTCCTCTCGCGAGATCCGGAGCGTTGCCATGGCAACGACCGGATCTCGCGAAAGTGAACTCTAGCCCTCAGGCTAGAGTTCACTCACCACGAGGACCACCAGGGAACACTGCCACTCAGCCTCCCAGTCCCAGGTACCAGTCCCCCCCTCCCAGGCTAAAGGTAAGAAGGGAGGGGGGGGACATAATGCCTGTTATTTTATTTGTTTACCCCCCCTACACACAAAATTCATTCTAACATTTATACATCACTCACACCCATCACACTCAGCACTCTCACACCCATCACACTCACACCCATCACACCCAGCACTCTCACACCCATCACACCCAGCACTCTCACACCCATCACACCCAGCACTCTCACACCCATCACACCCAGCACTCTCACACCCATCACACTCAGCACTCTCACACCCATCACACTCAGCACTCTCACACCCATCACACTCAGCACTCTCACACCCATCACACTCAGCACTCTCGCACCCATCACACTCAGCACTCTTGCACCCATCACACTCAGCACTCTCGCACCCATCACACTCAGCACTCTCGCACCCATCACACTCAGCACTCTCGCACCCATCACACTCAGCACTCTCGCACTCTCACACCCAGCACTCTCACACCCAGCACTCTCACACCCAGCACTCTCACACTCAGCACTCTCACACTCAGCACTCTCACACTCAGCACTCTCACACTCAGCACTCTCACACCCATCACCCCCAGCACTCTCACCCCCAGCACTCTCACCCCCAGCACTCTCACCCCCAGCACTCTCAACCCCAGCACTCTCACCCACAGCACTCTCACCCACAGCACTCTCACCCACAGCACACACAGCACTCTCACACCCATCACACACAGCACTCTCACCCACATCATACACAGCACTCTCACCCACATCACACACAGCACTCTCACACCCATCGCACACAGCACTCTCACACCCATCGCACACAGCACTCTCACACCTCTCACACCCAGCACTCACACCCATCACACTCAGCACTCACACCCATCACACTCAGCACTCACACCCACATAACACACAGCACTATCACATCATTCTCACACTCAGCACTCTCACACCCATCACACTCTGCACTCTCGCACCCATCACACTCAGCACTCTCGCACCCATCACACTCAGCACTCTCGCACCCATCACACTCAGCACTCTCGCATCCATCACACTCAGCACTCTCGCACCCATCACACTCAGCACTCTCGCACTCTCACACCCAGCACTCTCACACCCAGCACTCTCACACTCAGCACTCTCACACTCAGCACTCTCACACTCAGCACTCTCACACCCATCACCCCCCATCACTCTCACCCCCAGCACTCTCACCCCCAGCACTCTCACCCCCAGCACTCTCACCCACAGCACTCTCACCCACAGCACTCTCACCCACAGCACACACAGCACTCTCACACCCATCACACACAGCACTCTCACCCACATCATACACAGCACTCTCACCCACATCACACACAGCACTCTCACACCCATCGCACACAGCACTCTCACACCTCTCACACCCATCACTCACACCCATCACACTCAGCACTCACACCCATCACACTCAGCACTCACACCCACATAACACACAGCACTATCACATCATTCTCACACACAGCACTCTCACACACAGCACTCTCACACACAGCACTCTCACACACAGCACATTCAGCACTCTCACACACAGCACTATCACACACAGCACAGTCAGCACTCTCACACACAGCACTATCACACACATCACTCTCACACACATCATACACATCACTCTCACACACAGCACTCTCTAACCCATCACACACAGCACTCTCACACACACACACAGCACTCTCACACACATCGTACACAGTACTCTTACACACATCACACTCAGCACTCTCACACTCAGCACTCTCACACACAGCACATTCAGCACTCTCACACACAGCACTATCACACTCAGCACTCTCACACCCATCATACACAGCACTATCATACACAGCACTCTCACACACATTACAAACAGCACTGTCACACACATCACACACAGCACTGTCACACACCACATTCTTACACACATCACACACAGCATTCTCACACACACCACATACCGCACCCTCACATACCGCACCCTCACACACAGCACCCCTCACACACAGCATCCATCACGCACACATACTGCACCCCTCACATACACACAGAACCCCCCCAACACACTGCACCACACACATACACAATAGTTCCAAACACACACACACACACATATATATATATATATATATATATACATATATATATATATATATATATATATATATATATATATATATATATATATATATACATACATACATACACACACACACACACAGCACCCCTCACACACATACTGCACCCCTAAACACATTACATTCCAGACACACACTAGATCCCTTACCTAACTCTGGATCATCTACACACATATACACACTAGATCCCTATATACACTCTGAATCCGTTATAAACACACACTCACTAGATCTCCTACACATTCTGGGTCCTTCAAACACACACTAGACTCCTATACACATACACACACACACACACACACACACACACACTACACTCTTAACATATACACTCTGAATCCCCTATACACACACACACATACTACACCCCTAAACACACACTTTCTACAAACACTACATCACCTATACACACACTCTATAGCCTGTTTGCACACATGCTACATGCCCTTTACATACATTCTCTACAGCCCCAAGCCACATATGCATCACATTACACCACAGACACAACATGTCTAAAACTTACCTTATTACACAATACCACACGCCAATCAGCTCACTCTACACACACGCAATACCACAAGCAGACTCCAAACACATGCACAATACTCTTTCCTGGCATTTTTGTCTCCTGGTATCCAGTTATAGAGACACCAGAGACAAGTTGCAAGGAAACACAGTGCAAGCATGTTATTAAATTTGCTTGCACTGTGCAGAACAAATACAGTTTTTTTTTTTCTCATGCTAGAGCTCTTCAGCAGAGCTCTGCGCATGGTCTGCCCTGGAAGAGCATTGAACCAACATGCTCACTTTGAGAGGGGGCGTGCTTGTCATTAGTGATGACAAAACACACCTCCTCTGACCCGCCCCCTTCTTAGTGGGCCGCTGGGATAAAAAAATGCCCGGGCCGAATTTTTCTCCTAGTCCGGCCTTGAGCAGGGCCCTCAACCCCCTCTGTTCCTGTACGTCCAGTGGTCTGATCTCAATTATGTGTCTGTTAGTCCACCCATTGTACAGCGCTACGGAATTTGTTGGCGCTATATAAATAATAAAATAATAATAATAATAATTGTGTTTATGGCAAAGCTATGTTTCTTGACTGTGTGTATAATGAATGTCTTCAACTGGTGACTATGACAAGGTGAGTAAAGGGGTACCAGTGGCAGGGAGAGCGTGACAGGGCGAAGGGGTTAAATGGACAGGGGGGTTGTGAGAGAGTATTAGAGGGGTAATGGTGAGAGGGAGGGGGATGATGTGAGAGGGAGGGGGTGATGTGAGAGGGAGGGGGTGATGGTGAGAGGGAGGGGGGTGATGTGAGAGAGGGTGTGATGGTGTTAAGGAGGGGGGTGATTTGAGAGGGAGAGGATGGTGTGAGAGGGAAGGGGTGATGGTGAGGGAGTGGGGTGATGGTGAGAGGGAGTGGGGGTGATGTGAGGGAGGGAATGATGTGAGAGGGAGGGGGCTGATGGTGAGAGGGAGGGGGTGATGTGAGATAGGGGGTGATGGTGTGAAGAAGGGGGGTGATTTGAGAGGGAGATGATGATGTGAGAGGGAGGGGGTGATGGTGAGGGAGTGGGGGTGATGTGGGTCTGAGGGGGGATGATGTGAGAGGGAGGGGGTGATGTTGAGGGAGGGGATGTGATGTTGAGGGAGGGGGTGATGCTGAGGGTGGGGGTGATGCTGAGGGGGGTGATGCTGAAGGAGGGGGGGTGATGCTGAGGGAGGGAGGGTTTGATGGTGAGGGGACTGCATACCTTAATTTATTCCCTGGTGGTCCAGTGTGGGCTGCGTGGTGGTCCAGTGGGATCCCTGGTGGTCTGGTCGCCATTACTTCCGGTCTGCAGCTCCACAAAGCTGCAGACCCTGTATCTTGCGAGACCTGTCAGAGTGTTGCCATAGTAACCCGTGGCAACGCTCTGATCAGCCAGTTTTCGAGACACATGGTCTGCAGCTCTGCTCATTGCGGAGCTGCAGACCTGTGTCTGCAATGGCTGGCCGGGCAGGCAGGAGGGGCCTTGCACCCGGCGGCATACCAGGCAAGCCACCGGGCCCCCTCCTGTTGTTGGCTCCTCAGTCACTGACCGAGGAACCAACACAGTCTGCCCTCAGGAGGTTTAGGCGGCCACGAGGCCCCAGCCAGTGCGAGGCCTTAGGCAGCCGCCTAAACCACCTAATTAGAGAGCCGGCTCTGAATACAGCCTAGGGACACCTCCCCAGCCACTATCTTTCTGGGGAAGTGCTGCACAGTGTGCAGCATTGCCATTCGATGTTTAACACAGTAAAGGAGTTTAAGCATGCGTGGGATAGGCATAAGGCTATCCTAACTATAAGATAAGGCCAGGGACTAATGAAAGTATTTAGAAAATTGGGCAGACTAGATGGGTCGAATGGTTCTTATCTGCCATCACATTCTATGTTTCTATGTTTACCCTCTGCATGGAGACACTGAACTTTCCTCATAGAGACGCATTGATTCGATGCAATTCTATGAGGAGATGCTGATTGGCGAGGGCTGTGTTCCTCCTTGACAGTCTCAGTCAATCCAATGCTTTCCTGTGAAATCATGGTGATTGGTTCAGATCACCACTTCTGATGATGTAAGCAAAGCAGGCAGATCAGGGGCAGAGCCAGCAGCAGCAGACTGAAATAAAAAGTAAGATTGTGCTATATTTAGAGGGGCAAGAGGGGACCATGGGGGGTAAATGTTGGTTTTAACACTATAGGGTTAGGAATACATGTTTGTGTTTCTGACCCTATAGTGTTCCTCTAAAGTGAGAATTGTGAGGAGTTTAAACACACCTTGCATTTATGCAGTTATGTATTGTCATATGTCTCTGAGTCTGTTTCATGTAATCTCTGTACTTATCTTGGTCTGGGGATCCATGTGTCTCTGGGGTTTTATTGTCATGGTGGGGAGGAAGTATGGTCCCAGCTTTAGATCTGGGCCCAACATATCTCTTGGGAGTGTAAGCCCTGGCAGGAATTCCTGAAAAGGCCAGAAAGATGGGCTAGGTGCAGGATCAGGCCAAAGACCAGCTTCAAGCTCAAGCTTAGCCCCTAGGTAGAGTAAATCTAGACTTATATTGAGTGTCTAAGGGGTGCCATTGTCTTTTTTGGGTTATGGGTTGGTTTGAATTTGAAAGTTGAATTTTAACTGTGGAAAAGATTTGGAGATTAGAATTTTGGAGCATTTCATCTATTTAAAATCATAATAAAATGCTCGTATTTACTCCATTATATCCAAAAATATAGGAAGCTATATAGATAACAATAAAAGTGTATTTTCTCTTTAGGTTATATTCCTGTTTCATGACTTCTTATAGATTTAGTCTTCCAAATAAATAAATAAAAAGTGAAAATTAGTCCTGATCTAATTCTACTGAAAACCATACATGTCTTGTGTGCTCTCTCCTAGAATGTCCACTTAGCAGGGGCCATGTTTGAGTGGCTTACGACATTTGGACTGTTTAGTTTCCTGTTAACACTCTTTCCAGATTTCCAGGTTTGTATGTAAATGTAAATCTTAGGAACACAATGTACATATAACCTTGTTATGCCTTGTTCTGTGATTCATTCTCTAGTTATTTGCTATCCACTTGCTATTTCCTTTAAGGATGACTCGAGATTTCTGCATGCTGGAGTGTTTTATTAATTCTTTGTTTTCTACTCTCAAAACTCCCAACAAATGGGAAGAGAGAATTAGGATGGGGTAGGCCGGAGCTCTGAGGGGGCATCATAAGTTACACAACTCATGTTATTTGTAATGCCCACAATGGACGGCTCACAGGTATTCTGCCTACTGGGCACCCAGTATTTAGGACCATATGGGAAGCGGTGCTGAAGTGCTAGTCCTAGTGTCTGCTGCACAGCATGAGCACATCAAGTGAGGCACTTGTGGTGTGGTGCCCTTGGTGTCCCCAGATATGGGATGCCAGGGATCTGAAGAACAGGACTGCAAAATCATGACTGTCCCACCGAAATCGAGACTGTTGGAATGCATGTACTTTTTATACATTATTTGTTATGTGTGCAGTCCTTAAGGAGACATGTAAACATAAGCACTTCATTCACTGTCTTCTCTGCAGTTTGAATCTTAAAAATGCATGATTTGCTGGGGCGGAGCTTAGCTTCCTAGCAGGGTGGACGTGCTTCACGACAGCTCCTGCACACCAACTACTAAAACGGGGGATATACCCCGATCCATCGCACGCACACTGCTGGGAAGGTGTTTACAGAGTGGGGGAGACCCTGGGAATCATTTTGGTATGAAACATATGCCAGCAACACACCGGGTCCCCACAATTCCAGCTTGAGCCTAACCGTGATCAAGCCAGGGAGAGGCGGCCGCTCTCCTGGATGGCAACCTCGCGGATGATTCCCTCACAGTACTCACCTTTAAACCCCCCCCCTGTGGACCGGCGGGGGTCATCCCGGTCCTCGCTGGGGACGATTACACCCACACCACGACCAGCACGAGAAGCAACACCAAAAGCGAGACGAAACAGCCAAGTCCCAAACAAGATGGCGGCACAGGCACAGTCTGCCAGGAACCGCACACTCCACATGCCACCCCAGCGCATAGAGGAGTTCTACGGCAGGCTGTGTGCCAGTCTGTGGACTACACTTCACACCCAGAGACAGGCCTTCACGAGGGCGCTGAAGGAGGTAGCGGCATGGATCCGCCCGGCAACACGACGGCAAATAGGTCGGGAATCCCCCTCGCAAACACAAGCCGAAAACAGCTCAGTCACCAGATGAGTACTCAAGTCGGGCGCCATCTGCGCGACACCACCACAGAACGGCAGTCCCTCACATGACGTCAGCCACGAGATGGTGCCGACAGCGGCGATCTCTCCAGCCTACGAGTTACACCACCAAGCAAACGACACGGAAAGCGGCTCCTACCCATCGCAAAGATCACGCTGCACACCAAGACAGTGCACAAGAGAAAGCCTCGCTGACGACCGTAAGAGCTGGAATCAGGCCCAGGGACTCCATCGGCAGGGCCAGCTATGCTGGCATTCGAGACATTCCCACACAGGGCATAGGCTGAAGTGCCTTCCACCCTGCCCCACAGCCGACAGACCTTGAACTGATCCGTGTGGGCATTTTCCTCGGCTGCCCCAGCTACTGCCAGAACACCGTGATACCTTGTCGGGTTTGTAACCCATTTACCACCGAACTCTCCTATCTCTGGCAGGGGGGGACTTTCGCCAATGTTACAGTATATTATTTAGTTAAACTGAAATGATTCTCCCTCACTAGCACAGCTATTGATTATAGTGTTTCCTTTTTGACAAGAATTGCTGCTAGTGATCCCACAATCTGTTATGTCTTGCTACAGCATACTCACCTAGTTAAGACTGGTCATGACAAGGATGAAACACTTTAGCAACTGGGCACACTCCCTAAGCACGACATGTTCACTGGAAGAGTTGCAGGATTAGCCAGATACTACAATACTAGAAGCAGGCAAGCCTCACACACGAGGGATGCTATCCTGCCGTTTTTACATTGTTAGAGGTTTTTTTGTTTTTTGTTTTTTTTAATTTAGTTTAGTTCTCTCATCTTGATTTTTGTAAGGGGATACCAGTATACTTCATTCATGTTAACGAATAGGCTATATCTCTCACTTAGCAGATACACACATGAGCTGATGAATAGGATGTTATACCAAACACACAGATGTAACACTCTTAATATGTCAAGCTATGTGCAAAGCCATTATATTACTGTTTACTAGATAGGAGCAGGAATTAAGCTACGAAGGTTTAAGCAGATATAGTACCTTTAGTATGCCAAGCTAGGTGCCAAACCATTTGCACAGATCCTCCTGACTGCTGCCCTTCAAAGCCCCGCAGTTTAAGCAGTTTAAGTGGGTACAGTGCAACAGGTCTGTAACTAGCCCAGCAGGTCCTACACGGGTAGGACTCACGATCAGTCTATTATCACAAATGATAGCACTGTACTGTAGAAAAGCAGCTACCTGGCCTGTTTAACTTGTGACTGGTTATGTTGTCATTCTCGTTTGTTTTTGTTCTGTTTTTTCTCCTTTGTTCTCGCTTTTTAACACAGGGAGGGAGAAAGAAGGAGAAAGGCAACCTTAGTTAAGCGTGTGATCCTATAAATCTATGACCGTCAGTATGACAACCCGAAATAGTATATTGTCTGCCTTCTCGTATAACTGACATGTTAACCTAATCCTTGACGTATCTACACAAAACTATAAAAAAGTGAAAACACACTAGCATAAGTAATTTTGCAATGTAAACCATACTATTAGCACAAACCGTACTATTAATATAATTAATCTAGAACTGTTAAGCGTAGACCGTCCTACTTTATTTTATTTTTACTATTGCTAATTTCACTGTTTAGCTATACTTAAAATTGTAAAAAATGTGCAATTCCTCATGCCACTGTCAAACTCCAGTACATCTTTTAACACGCTGATGTGGCGTATGTCGCTACCATGTAACACCCTGCACAACAAAAATAAAGAATTAAAAAAAAAAAAATGCATGATTTGCAATGCGCACTGAATCTATAAGCCCAATCCAACATAAATAAAATTCTATCCACTTTGTACTTTTACAAACATCTATAAAATAAGGTGTAGTTATACCTTAATAGGGTTTATCAGCCAGCAATACCATGAAGTTTAAAGATAAATATACCCGTCACAATAGTGTATTCCTGTTTGACAACACATTATACAATGTAAAATATTGTGTATGTTTTATTTAATACACTTGATTAAAGAACCACTATAGTGCCAGGAAAACATACTCGTTTTCCTGGCACTATAGTGCCCTGAGGGTGCACCCACCCTCAGGGCCTCCCTCCCGTTGGGCTCTAGGGGGAGTGGAAGTGGTTAAATTTACCTCTTTCAACAGCGCCGGGCGGGAGACTCTCCTCCAGCCACGCACGCATTCAGCCAGTCCATAGGAAAGCATTCACAATGTCAATGAGACAGCCGCTAGAGGCTGGATTAACCCTATTATAAGAATAAGGGTTAAACCTAGCTGGACCTGGCACCCAGACCACTTCATTAAGCTGAAGTGGTTTGGGTGCCTATAGTGGTCCTTTAACTCTTTGTTCATGGGTATAGTGACCTGAGATTTATTTTCTTTTAACAGCAAATTACTATAAAAAGGCCAGAAGATTGGAGGGAACACTGGTTCGTCATGAGGGAGACGATACAGACTATGGAAGAATTCCCGTAAATGAACAGCTATGGTATAATGTATGTCGCCTTTCTTTTTTCCCTGCTTTGGTTTCATATACTGTGTTGTGATGTATTCTCAATAAACGCTGAATAATTAAAAAAACAAGAAATTGAAAAGGGGTATCGCAAAATGCCGTGGGTGAGCTGCAGGGTGATGAATTGGAGGAAAAGGGATTGGAGAGTTACCTTTTAATTTATAAAAGGTATATTCTGTAAGTGTCAATGAAAGGGTTAAAAATATACCCGTCACAATAGTGTATTCCTGTTTGACAACACATTATACAATGTAAAATATTGTGTATGTTTTATTTAATACACTTGATTAAAGGACCACTATAGTGCCAGGAAAACATACTCGTTTTCCTGGCACTATAGTGCCCTGAGTGTGCCCCCACCCTCAGGGCCTCCCTCCCGTCGGGCTCTAGGGGGTGGAAGTGGTTACATTTACCTCTTTCAACAGTGCCGGGCGGGAGACTCTCCTCCAGCCAAGCGCGCATTCAGCCAGTCCATAGGAGAGCATTCACAATGCCAATGAGACAGCCACTAGAGGCTGGATTAACCCTATTATAAGAATAAGGGTTAAACCTAGCTGGACCTGGCATCCAGACCACTTCATTAAGCTGAAGTGGTCTGGGTGCCTATAGTGGTCCTTTAACTCTTTGTTCATGGGTATAGTGACCTGAGATTTATTTTCTATTAACAGTAAATTACTATAAAAAGGTCAGAAGATCGGAGGGACAACTGGTTCGTCATGAGGGAGACGATACAGACTATGGAAGAATTCCCGTAAATGAACAGCTATGGTATAATGTATGTCGCCTTTCTTTTTTCCCTGCTTTGGTTTCATATACTGTGTTGTGCTGTATTCTCAATAAACGCTGAATAATTAAAAAAACAAGAAATTGAAAAAAGCTTAGCCCCTAGGTAGAGTAAATCTAGACTTATATTGAGTGTCTAAGGGGTGCCATTGTCTTTTTTGGGTTATGGGTTGGTTTGAATTTGAAAGTTGAATTTTAACTGTGGAAAAGATTTGGAGATTAGAATTTTGGAACATTTCATCTATATAAAATCATAATAAAATGCTCGTATTTACTCCATTATATCCAAAAATATAGGAAGCTATATAGATAACAATAAAAGTGTATTTTCTCTTTAGGTTATATTCCTGTTTCATGACTTCTTATAGATTTAGTCTTCCAAATAAATAAATAAAAAGTGAAAATTAGTCCTGATCTAATTCTACTGAAAACCATACATGTCTTGTGTGCTCTCTCCTAGAATGTCCACTTAGCAGGGGCCGTGTTTGAGTGGCTTACAACATTTGGACTGTTTAGTTTCCTGTTAACACTCATTCCAGATTTCCAGGTTTGTATGTAAATGTAAATCTTAGGAACACAATGTACATATAACTTTGTTATGCCTTGTTCTGTGATTCATTCTCTAGTTATTTGCTATCCACTTGCTATTTCCTTTAAGGATGACTCGAGATTTCTGCATGCTGGAGTGTTTTATTAATTCTTTGCTTTCTACTCTCAAAACTCCCGACAAATGGGAAGGGAGAATTAGGATGGGGTAGGCCGGAGCTCTGAGGGGGCATCATAAGTTACACAACTCATGTTATTTGTGACGCCCACAATGGACGGCTCACAGGTATTCTGCCTACTGGGCACCCAGTATTTAGGACCATATGGGAAGCGGTGCTGAAGTTCTAGTCCTAGTGTCTGCTGCACAGCATGAGCACATCAAGTGAGGCACTTGTGGTGTGGTGCCCTTGGTGTCCCCAGATATGGGATGCCAGGGATCTGAAGAACAGGACTGCAAAACCATGACTGTCCCATCGAAATCGAGACTGTTGGAATGCATGTACTTTTTTTTTTTTTTTTTAAATCTTTATTTTTGTTGTGCATATGCATATAACAATCGCCCACGAGGTACCCCAAAGGCAATCCTCTGGCGCAATACAACATTCAAAACGGAGGTACATAACAGAAAAAGCACATTTATGTAGATAAAGCTTTCGACAAGTATAATAATACAGAAGTGACGAGGAACCTGGTGGCCGTCTCATTAATACATATGGATTCATTTTTATTTGTTGGTTCCGTGTGTCCTCTGTCCTACTAGTTCTTATAATCCTATTTGTCTAGGTGCTGTATTTTATAGCGCTTAACTGTTCTACTACTTCTCAATGGCTATATTGATATAACTGTGTAAACAAAAAACTAACAACTAAAAAATAATCAGGAAAATAAAAACACTTTTGGATGATGCTCATGGAAGCTATTGGTGTTGTCAACCCCTCTGGTCAGGCTTGGAGTTCGCATTGTCCCCCCCTTCCCGCTGATACTGCCGGGTTGGGGCAGGTCCCGTCTAAAGTATATATGTGGCGTTTAGTGTCGGCCTGTGGGCGTTCGCCCTACCAGAAGGGTGCAGAAGAGAGAGAGAAAGAGAATGGAAAAGAGAAGAGAAGAGAGAAGATGGGAGGGGATGGGGGATGTTTCACCGAGCTGGATGGCGGCGCTGTCTTTACATGGGTTGTGTATGGTCCCGTTGGGGTTGGGATCTTGTGTGGGCTTATCCCATAGTGGGATGGCGTGGGGTCAAGCGTTATCTATCCGTAAAGATATACCTCATGCTAGATCGCTCGAGGTCCAAGAATGCATGTACTTTTTATACATTATTTGTTATGTGTGCAGTGCTTAAGGAGACATGTAAACATAAGCACTTCATTCACTGTCTTCTCTGCAGTTTGAATCTTAAAAATGCATGATTTGCAATGCACACTGAATCTATAAGCCCAATCCAACATAAATAAAATTCTATCCACTTTGTACTTTTACAAACATCTATAAAATAAGGTGTAGTTATATCTTAATGGATTTATCAGCCAGCAATACCATGAAGTTTACAGATAAATATACCCGTTACAATAGTGTATTCCTGTTTGACAACACATTATACAATGTAAAAATATTGTCTATGTTTTATTTAATACACTTGATTAAAGAACCACTATAGTGCCAGGAAAACATACTCGTTTTCCTGACACTATAGTGCCCTGAGGGTGCACCCACCCTCAGGGCCTCCCTCCCGCCGGGCTCTAGGGGGGGTGGAAGTGGTTACATTTACCTCTTTCAACAGCGCCGGGCAGGAGACTCTCCTCCAGCCACGCGCGCATTCAGTCAGTCCATAGGAAAGCATTCACAATGTCAATGAGACAGCCACTAGAGGCTGGATTAACCCTATTATAAGAATAAGGGTTAAACCTAGCTGGACCTGAAGTGGTCTGGGTGCCTATAGTGGTCCTTTAACTCTTTGTTCAAGGGTATAGTGACCTGAGATTTATTTTCTTTTAACAGCAAATTACTATAAAAAGGCCAGAAGATCGGAGGGAACACTGGTTCGTCATGAGGGAGACGATACAGACTATGGAAGAATTCCCGTAAATTAACAGCTATGGTATAATGTATGTCGCCTTTCTTTTTTCCCTGCTTTGGTTTCATATACTGTGTTGTGATGTATTCTCAATAAACGCTGAATAATTAAAAAACAAGAAATTGAAAAGGGGTATCGCAAAATGCCGTGGGTGAGCTGCAGGGTGATGAATTGGAGGAAAAGGAATTGGAGGAAAAGGGATTGGAGAGTTACCTTTTAATTTATAAAAGGTATATTCTGTAAGTGTCGATTAAAGGGTTAAAAATGAAGTACGTAAATGGACAGACTATTTTAGAAATAGCAATTCTTAAATGTCAGCTTAAAAGTAAACCCTGTTGCAGACCATCAAAGAGATAACCTTTTAACCCCTTAACACCGCAGCCAAATGTACAAGTTGTGAACGAAACAAAACGTAAACAAAACCTGGCATTTGCGCTATATGTCTGTCCAACCGTAATTCACCTCTTTCATATTAAATGCACCCCCCCTTATTATATATCATTTTATTCAGGGGAAACAGGGCTTTCATTTAATATCAAATATTTAGCTATGAAACATAATTTAATATGAAAAAAATGGGAGAAAATAAGATTTTTTAGATTCTTCATGACATTTTAACTGTCAATGTCATAATACTGTTTGCTTTTACTGCAATAAAATACACATATTTGTATTCAGCAAAGTCTCACGTGTAAAACAGTACCCCCTATGTACAGGTTTTATGGTGTTTTGGGAAGTTACAGGGTCAAATATAGCGTGTTACATTTGAAATTGAAATTCGTCAGATTGGTTACGTTGCCTTTGAGACTGTATAGTAGCCCAGGAAATAAATTTACACCCATAATGGCATACCATTTGCAATAGTAGACGACCCAAGGTATTGCAAATAAGCGATGTCCAGTCTTTTTTAGTAGCCATTTGGTCACAAACACTGGCCAAAGTTAGCGTTTGTATTTGTTTGTGTGTGAAAAATGCAAAAAACGCCAATTTTGGCCAGTGTTTGTGACTAAGTGGCTACTAAAAAAGACTGGACATACCCCATTTGCAATACCTTTGGTTGTCTACTATTGCAAATGGTATGCCATCATAGGGGTAATTTTCATTCTTGGGCTACCATAGGGTCATAAAGGCAACGTAAGCAATCTGGCGAATTTTAATGTGAAAAAAATTAAACACAAGCCTTATATTTGACGCTGTAATTTTTGAAAACACCATAAAACCTGTACATGAGGGGTACTGTTGTACTCAGGAGACTTCGCTGAACACAAATATTTGTGTTTCAAAACAGTAAAAAGTATTGCAGCAATAATATCGTCCCTGTAAGTGCTGTTTGTGCGTGAAAAATGCAAAAAACGTCACTTTTACTGGCGATATCATGGTTGTAATACATTTTACTGTTTTGAAACACTAATATTTGTGTTCAGCGAAGTCTCCCGAGTAAAACAGTACACCCCATGTACAGGTTTTATGGTGTCTTGGAAAGTTATAGGGTTAAATATAGTGCTAGCAAATTAAATTCCCTATACTTTCGGCATGGGTGGTCAGGCAGGTCCCGCTAATTGTAATTAATTAGGATACCTAATTATGTAAAATTATTACATAAATATATGTGTAGAATTAATATATGTATATATATACATATGTGTATATATACGTATATATATATATATATTTTTTAATATTTTTATTTATATATAGGTATATATATATAGTGATATATACGTATATATTTATGTATATAGATATATATATTATTTCGTTATAAGTGTATTTTGATATAAATATATATATATTAATATCAGAATACAGTTAGAACGAAATAAAACACATCTATATATTTTTTAATATTTTATTTTTAATTATTTTTTTTATTTAATTTTTTTACGTATTTACATATTAATTTTTTTTATATTATTTATAAATATATATATAACAATAATTATATATATATTTAATCAGTATCAGTCTACGTGTAATTTGATATTAATATATATATATAATTATATATATATTAATATTAAAATACACCTAGACGGTGTATGTGTAAGTGTGTATATGTGTATATATATACTTAGATCATATATATATAATATATATATATGATCTAAGTATATAATTTATTTATTTTTACACTGTTTTAAAAAATTTTTATTTGATTTTCAGCCAGCAGGGGGACCAACTGTCATTACAGTTGGTCCCCCTGCTGGCAATGCAGCAGGCAGCTATACCGGCCATGTGATTGTGAGGTCCTCGCAAGGACCTCACTCTCACATGGCCGGGAGGGCTCCTGGAGGGCGGACGTGCCGCGGGGGGCTCCCTGGGAGTCCCCCGAACCGCGATCGCCGGCGTGGGACCGCCAGCGACCGGGTAAGTTACTAAAAACCGGAGGGCGTACTATTACGTCCGGCGGCGTTTAGAGCCGCTTTTAAAAGGACGTACTAGTACGCCCTCCGGTCTTAAGGGGTTAACCTCGCTACCAGAAATACATGTTGTTGGCTGCTAAATAAACAATATCGTGTTTAGCTGATGTAATCTTGTCATGTTACTTTTGCTGTAACTTCTGTCTATAAATATGTTTGCCTAACTCTTTGTACACTGGCAGTAGCCCAATTTGAAACACGTTGTCTTTGTATCACTGAAAGGCTCTCTCCGAATGTTCGGTCCAAAAGTGAGGTGCATGGAACGTTTTGCCCAGCAGTGTAATATGACCCCAACAGTGACTTCTGGAGGTGTGCTTTTGTTTTGTTTGTTTTTATCAGGTTTTCATATTTTTGTTTTGCCTTGTATAAAATGAGAGTCTAATCTATGTATTTAATATTTTGTCTTCCAGGAGCATAAGTACGTAGTGATCCATCTTAGCGGAGGGGCATTTGCATACACATTTGGTGCCATGTGTAAATTTTGCATCAAATTAATCGAAAACCCAAAACAATCAATGCATCAGTAACACAGTGTTCTTGCTGATGGAGTCCTCTATCTATACTCTGATATAGGTGCTGCTTTGTATCCTTTTTAACACAGTCTAATTTTCAATTGTATTCTGTATTTAATTGTGCAGTTAACATGGGTGACATTGGGTGGCTAAATAAGGTTAATGTGTTTAGCCAGGAAAGGTACATCCAGATATACTCTGGTTTTCAAGTACAACCTGGGGATGTTATTTCTGCCCAACAATAATGGTTTGTTTTGTTTACTAAAAAGCAAACAGTGGTCACTTGATAATCGACTTGTACAATTTAGCCTACAACAGTTAAGTTGAAATTACACTTAGATGATAAATATATAGATAGATAAATAGATAGATATTTTAATTCCATAGTTGACTTCCTTAAGATCCATGTTTGCAGTGATTTAATGCATCATATATGGACTAGTGAAAAGTGAACGTGGAAACCTGACTGTAGAGGTAAATTTAATTAGTATTTTGCTATTATTCTGCTTAACAGTTTTTATTTTACTTTATGCAATCCCAAATAATCACAAGCAAGTTTACTTATTAAAGTGGGAATTGTGGGGAGTTTAAAACACACTTTGTTTGGTTTTCAGGTTTGTATGTAAATGTGTGGTGGATTCCTCTGTAAAGCACATAGCCTTCTTACCAGGTAAACCAGTTGGGCTGTTGATAAAGTCCTCCATTCACTTCCAGTGCAAATAGAAGGAGGTGTATGTGGAAAGTTCAATCTCAGCAACTGTTGTCTGCACATAGATGATGAAGGGCAGGCAGTGGCTGATCTCACAAGCCACATGGCTAAACTGACGCATGTACCGACTTAAGCCTGGAACGGGTACAATTCTAGTAGTTGGTTTGGAAGTAGGTACAAGCAGCTTGGAGGGATCAAGACATTGGTAGGAGGAGTCATGTTGATTATAGTGTGTCTCTTTCTACCATGTTTGGTTCCATTGGTAATTAGGTCCATACAGAGTGTCATAGAGAGCACGACAGAAAGGAAACCAGCTGCGCATGTAATGGCTGTTTGCAAGTATGAACCCTTAGCCCAGAGAGAATATATTCAGAATGAGGAGTGCTGAAGGAATTTGTAAGGATGCTAAGATGCTTACGAGGTCTGTTCTGATTCATGGCAACCTGAGGTGTAAGCAAACTATGGTTAAGTGATGCATCTGGAATTGTGAAATATCAGAAGCATCAAAGGGGGGAATGTGGTGGAATCTCAGTAAAAAATAAATTTACTAGGACAAGATTGCCATGTGGCATATGTGTAAATGTTGTATCAGTTAGTTAGTTACACATAGCTAAGATACAATCAACACTGTATTGAGCAAATGCAGGAATGAAGAAACTGAAAACACTTCCCCTCCTCCATTGTTCTGGGTGAGCCATGTGGTCTAACAGGTAAGGGAAGTTAGGCTTTGTTCAGCTGATTGTGTAAAGAGTATATGTGGGTAGAGTTAACTATAGGAGGAGCTATATGTCTATATCATGCATTTACACAGTCAGTTCTGGGCTCAGATCTTGCTGTATTTTGGTGACATTAGTCCCTCTGAGCCCCGGTCGGTGAATCGAATAAAGAATCTCTTCCTTCCTGAAGAAACCTGTGTCCATCTCTCTGTGCTTGGCTTCCGTCAGTTTCTCCGGTATCATTTGGTGCATTGGGCCGGGAAGCTCATCGTTCAACGGTAGCTGAGAGGCAGAGGCGTGAGACGGTCTATCTTTGCCCACGTTCTCTACGGCTGCACCCCTGAACTTCTGCGTGGACCTCCCTTCGTCTCGGCGCCACTGGTCTGTTGTCCAGGAGATCATTGGCCTCTACGTAAGAAGTGCTGGGGTGTCCCCGTCGATGAGTGTGAACCCAGGTTCAGGAACGAGGAGGTAAGACGACTGCTGTTTTAGACGGCGGACCCACTAGGGGTATACCGATTGTGCGGTAGGCCCATAAGGGGTTTGAATTGTGTATGGAATCTGCCCCCTCTGTCGGAGGGAAGGAGCGAAGGCGCACCGCTCAATCGAACGCTCTTTAGTAAGACCGTTTGATTTGGTTAGTCAGGCGGGGTTCTGGTGTAAATAGCCCTAGCCGGACACCGGTGTCTTGTCTAGACTAGCGTTCTAGGGTGTATATTTTGTTCGCTAGGTCGGAGGGACCGGGAGACTAAGCGGCGTCTGTGTAAATTCGGTTCGCTAGCTCTCAACCTATCTTGGCTAAGTGGGAAGGCGTGTAAATTTGGAACCCACTAGATTTTTGATAGAGTAATCGACTAAGAGGCGTCTGTGTAAATTCGGTCCTCTAGCTCGCTATATGTGGTGCTTGGGCAGTGTGGCTAACCAAAACGGATGTAGATAGTTTTAGGTAGTCCATCAAGGTACTGGCCAATAGATTAGTTGGGAATTGTATATGTGATAAAGATTGTTTGGTAACGTGTATATCTTGCTAGATAGCGTGAGCTCTGCCGTCTAGCGAGAGTGTTAATAGTGTGTTGCTGTATTATAGTGCACGGTACCATAACCCTGTATATTTACTGACACTGTATATAAGTACTAATAATTGTCGTCTATTGCATGTCTAACACCATAACCACTAATAATTGTATTGTGACCTTAAATTGTACTCTAACCAATGCTAACCGTACTATAACTACTGTTTGTAAAGACGATGTTACTGGGGTATGTTATAGACGGGTAATTCAGATATAGGGAATAATAGCGTCGGTGACTGTATAGTTTCGCCAAAGGGCACAGTATTAGTTACTTAGTGACTGGTGTAACAGCTGTGTGTGTACGGGAATTCCCTGTATGTTTTGTTGTATGAGTTTGACCTAGTAACTGTGCCACATGGTGCTGTTGCCAGGGAAACGAGTGTGACTGTTAGAGGTGTGTTTGTTGTGTTTCTTTGAATTAGACGCTCCGTTGCTAAGTATGGCAGCGCCGGAATTTAAAGATTGTTGATCCCTTAGAATGTATGCTAAATAACTTTAAAAAGGGATATAATGTGTGTGATTTTGGGGACTACCTTATGTAGTAGAGAATGACCAGTTTTTGACTGTTAACACAGTTTGTGTTACTAGATGGTTATCAAAACTGGTCTGTCCATCCCCAATGGAATCTGACCCATCTGACCATCCCTCAACTAAATTCTTTAGCAAAAACTGGTGCAGCTGGTATGTCCCCCTGTGCTCTAATTGTCTCTGGCTCTCAGATGCCTGTCCCCTCCTATTTCTGTGCCTACCTACCCCCCCAACTGGTTCTTTGTATTCAGTTTTATTATTAGCAGTCAAAATTGTGAGGAGAATTCTTAATAACAGTAACTGAATCCACTGAAATCAGATAATTCTCAGCAATTACAAAACACCATAACCACTGATAATACCATAACCACTGATAATACCATAACCACTGAAAACACCATAACCACTGAAAACACCATCACCACTGAAAACACCATAACCACTGATAATACCATAACCACTGAAAACACCATAACCGCTGAAAACACCATAACTACTGAAAACACCAGAACCACTGATAATACCATAACCACTGATAATACCATAATCACTGAAAACACCATAACCACTGACATAACACTATAATTACTGAGCCTTGTGTGCCTTTAGTAACAGTAAATTAGTTTTGAAATACAACTGGATGAAATGGTCAATGGTATAGGATGCTGGAATACACTTTTACCATTTTTTGTTACTGGTCAGGCTCCTCCTAGCCCTGTCCGAAACATTTTGTTAACCGAGTTACTGACCAGTAAAATTAATTTATCAATTTCCACCTACCTCACCACTCCCCGACCGGAACCTATGACTAAACAACCCTATCTAAGTCCCACCCTAACCTGACAAATGACCGGTGCCCTCCAACTTTGACATTTACAAATGCCACTGCATCTTACCCCTGGTCCCCCACACATTGATATTAATGGTCAATTACAGTTGGCAGACCCTGTATTTGTTTATGTCCCGTTCACCATGACTGATCTGTTTAATTGGAAGACCCATAATTCCTTTACGAAAGCAGACGAGTCACCTAGTGCTTTCTATGAGAGATTGCTGGAGTCATATAGATTATATACTCCTTTTAATCCAGAGGCCCCTGAGAACTCTCGAATGAACAACTCAGCATTTGTCAGCCAGACCCAAGGTGATATCAAAAGAAAATTGCTAAAGTTAAAGGGATTTGTAGGAATGTCCATATCACAGTTAATGGAAATTGCAAGTCAGGTGTATATGAACAGGGAGGTGAATAGAGGAGTTGAGAATAGGCTGAGTAAGGGAGGAAGTAGGAATCACTGTGTGTATTGTAGAGAGGAAGGATATTGGAAAAGTGACTGCCCACAGAGGGAATATAAAGCAAGTTATAGATAAGACAAGAGAGAAGGTTACGAGATGGTTACAGAGGTGGCTATAGAGAAAGTCTTGGAGGGAATGACAGTAGTAACAGAGGAGGTGTTCAGGGAAGTAGATACTATTCCCCTACCTAGAGATTAAGGGATAGAGAAGATAGAGATTTTGTCGGTCTGGCTGACAATGTCATGGAAGACTATTGATACCGACAGGGCTCCATCCCCCTTTAGCCGAGTGCAGCCTATGGTCGATGTATCAATAGAGGGAAAGAGGAGCTTTTTCATGATTGACACTGGTGCTGAGTACTCTGTGGTAACTAACCTAGTTGCTCCTCCTTCAGGAAGACTATAATTATGATAGGAGCTACTGGGAAAAGCGCTGCTAGACCAATTCTCAGGAGTCATACTTGTATTCTAGGAGGCCATTTGGTTAAGCACCAGTTCCTATATATGCTGGAGTGTCCAGTTCAGCTTCTAGGACGAGATCTATTATTAAAGTTTCAAGCCCAGATAACTTTTAAACCCAACGGATCAACGTCTCTGAAGTTTAATAGATCACCAGGCATAATATCAGTATCGGTGCAAAGGGAAGAAGAATGGCACTTCTACTCTATAATAACAAATACAGACCCTAAGAGTGATGAATCCTTATTTGACATTTCAAGAATATGGACAGAGAATAATCCTCCAGGACTTGCTCGCAATATTCCACCAATACACATTGAATTAAAGCTTGGAGCGTATCCTGTTAGCCTTAGTTAGTACCATATATTATAGAGGGCTAAGGAAAATATACAAACCTATGTGGATAAGTGTGTAAAGTACCTGTGAATATTTATCCACCTGTTCATTCTTACCATCCAGGGGATCAAGTGTGGATAAAAGAATGGAACACTGTTCCATTAGGTTCCAAGTGGAGAGGTCCCTATGTTGTTCTTTTATCTACCCCAACAGTTGTAAAGGTTGTAGAAGTGACTCCGTGGATTCATCACTCTAGGGTAAAAAAACCAGCGGCAGATTCCTGACAAGCTACCATAGATCCAGAGAATCCTTGCAAGATCCAGTTGAAGCGTGTGACCGAGTTGGATTAAAAGTGTTTTTTTTTGCGAAGATAATATTGTTAAAAGGGAACATCAACAAAGATCTACAAGTGAGTGTTTTTGACGGCCATAATAATGCCTGTCCGCTCACCAACGTGTTATTAAAAGCCAGGAAAGTCTCGAAGGGACCCCTGTGAAGACGAGCAGAACTCCATTCCCTGCAGCCCTTACATCCTGGAAGCTGAGGTGCCATCGCACGGACGAAGACTGAGGATGAAGACGTCGAAAGAAGTGCTTTTGATAATGTATATTTTTGTGTCTTTTTATATTCAGGAAGGTAGAGGTACCGACACTCCTAGCTGTGAGGTTTGCATTAAGACTACTAAGACAGGTAATCATATTTCCCAGACCCTAATTTGGCATTCACAATATGAGTGTAAAGGTGATGTGTCTAGGTGTATATATCTAGGTATAGAATATAGTGTATGCCATTTAGGAGTAGGAGAACCTAGGTGCTTCAATCCGGAGTATCAACCCCCTACAATTTGGTTGACCCTCAGGAATGGAGATCCTCAGGGAACCATAATAAATAAAACTGAGTTAAAAACCGTACATTCTTCGGGTGTTCTGCTATTTGATGCATGTAAAGCAATATCAAGTGGTAGAAAGCCGTGGAATGTATGTGGGGATCTTAAGTGGGAGAGAACGTATGGGTCTAATGATAAATATATTTGTCCCAGTAGTAAAAACAAGTATGTAAGTCCGAGATGCCCAGATAGGGAATATAACTTTTGCCCATATTGGTCTTGTGTGGGGTGGGCAACTTGGGGACCGACAGTAGATAAGGATATGATTGTTACTAAGTTGCCTACAAAGCCATATTGTAAGTCTAGGGAATGTAACCCAGTCCATATACTCATAAATAATCCTGAACGATTCATAGATAGGTTCGGTAACTTATTTGGGTTCCAAATATATGGGATGGGTTTAGATCCTGGGACAATATTATTTATAGGGATAGAGACCGATACCGTAGCATCCCAAACTCATCAGGTTTTCCATTCTTTTTATGAAGAGATGAGTGTAGAAAATAAGATCCCCCCCATAATGCTAAGAACTTGTTTATAGATTTAGCTGAGAGTATTGCTGGTAGTCTTAATGTAACCAACTGCTATGTGTGTGGAGGTACTAACATGGGAGACCAATGGCCATGGGAAGCAAAGGAGGTAATGTATTCCGGTTCTGAGACAATTGAACAGTTAATATCTTCTCAAACTGATTATCAAGTGAGTGTTAGAGGTAAATTTGAGTGGCGATTAAAGACCTCCATTATAGGTTATGTTTGCATAGCAAGGAAAGGAATGATGTATAATACTTCTGTAGGAGAATTAACTTGTCTAGGGCAAAAAGCTTATGATGATGATACGAAGAATACAACTTGGTGGTCGGCTTCAAATGTCTCAGAACCATCTAACCCGTTTGCTAGATACGCCAATTTAAAGGATGTGTGGTTTGACCTATCCATCACATCTACCTGGAGAGCCCCAGCAAATTTGTACTGGATCTGTGGTAAGAAAGCCTATTCGGAGTTGCCACAGGACTGGGAAGGGGCATGTGTGTTAGGTATGCTCAAACCATCCTTCTTCTTGTTGCCAATTGAAACAGGAGAGACCTTGGGAGTTAAAGTTTATGATGTGAATCATAAAAAGAAGCTAGCATCCTTGAATGTAGGTAGCTGGGAAGATAATGAGTGGCACTGGCTACCTTAGCGCGCTTCATTGCCAATAGGAGGGATGTAATATGTGAGGGAACTGGTTAACAGCAAAACTGTATGCCAATGAAGTGTTATTGTATTCTAATACAGGGATTCAAGCCTCATTCTACCATTAGGCAATTGTGGATTCCTCTGTAAAGCACATAGCCTTCTTACCAGGTAAACCAGTTGGGCTGTTGATAAAGTCCTCCATTCACTTCCAGTGCAAATAGAAGGAGGTGTATGTGGAAAGTTCAATCTCAGCAACTGTTGTCTGCACATAGATGATGAAGGGCAGGCAGTGGCTGATCTCACAAGCCACATGGCTAAACTGACGCATGTACCGACTTAAGCCTGGAACGGGTACAATTCTAGTAGTTGGTTTGGAAGTAGGTACGAGCAGCTTGGAGGGATCAAGACATTGGTAGGAGGAGTCATGTTGATTATAGTGTGTCTCTTTCTACCATGTTTGGTTCCATTGGTAATTAGGTCCATACAGAGTGTCATAGAGAGCACGACAGAAAGGAAACCAGCTGCGCATGTAATGGCTGTTTGCAAGTATGAACCCTTAGCCCAGAGAGAATATATTCAGAATGAGGAGTGCTGAAGGAATTTGTAAGGATGCTAAGATGCTTACGAGGTCTGTTCTGATTCATGGCAACCTGAGGTGTAAGCAAACTATGGTTAAGTGATGCATCTGGAATTGTGAAATATCAGAAGCATCAAAGGGGGGAATGTGGTGGAATCTCAGTAAAAAATAAATTTACTAGGACAAGATTGCCATGTGGCATATGTGTAAATGTTGTATCAGTTAGTTAGTTACACGTAGCTAAGATACAATCAACACTGTATTGAGCAAATGCAGGAATGAAGAAACTGAAAACACTTCCCCTCCTCCATTGTTCTGGGTGAGCCATGTGGTCTAACAGGTAAGGGAAGTTAGGCTTTGTTCAGCTGATTGTGTAAAGAGTATATGTGGGTAGAGTTAACTATAGGAGGAGCTATATGTCTATATCATGCATTTACACAGTCAGTTCTGGGCTCAGATCTTGCTGTATTTTGGTGACATTAGTCCCTCTGAGCCCCGGTCGGTGAATCGAATAAAGAATCTCTTCCTTCCTGAAGAAACCTGTGTCCATCTCTCTGTGCTTGGCTTCCGTCAGTTTCTCCGGTATCAAATGTACATCGTTAGGAACACAATGTACATATAACTCTGTTATGGTGTTCTGTGATTCATTCTCTAGTTATCTGCTATCCACTTGCTATTTCTGTTAGTTATGACTTGAGATTTTATTTCAGTCTCCCTTCCTCAGCTGCATGCTGGAGTGTTGTATTCATTTTTTACTTTCTACTCTTGTAACTCCTGACAATTGCGATGGGGGAATTGGGAAGGCGTGGGCAGGGCCCTGAGGGGACATCATCAGGTACGCAACCCACGTTACTTGTGACACCCATAATGGCGGTTCACAGGTAGGCTGCGTGGTCGGCATTTAGGACCATATGAGGAGCGGTGGGGATATGCTCCCTGCGTGGCCATAGTGCCTGTTGCACAGCACAAGCACATCACATGAGGCACTTACGGTTTGGTGCCCGAGGACAGTTCCTTGGTGTCCCCAAATATGAGATGCCAGGATCTGAAGAAAAACAGGACCCCAAAATAGTGACTGTCCCACTGAAATCGAGACTGTTAGGATGCTTGTACTTTTTATACATTATTTGCCATGTCTGCAGTCCTTAAGGAGACATGCAAACATAAGCACCTTTCACTGTCTTCTTTGCATTTTGAATCTTGTAAATGCATGGTTTGCAATTCACACTGAACCTATAAGCTCAAACCAACACATAAAATGCTAGCCACTTTGTAATTTTGTAAACATCCATAGAAGGTGTAGAGTTATACCTTAATGGGGTTAATTTGCCAGCAATACCAGAAATTTTACAGGTGGATATCCCAGTCACAATAATGTATCAATAACGTATTGATGTTTGACAGCACATTATACAAGGTAAAATATGTATGTTTTATTTAATACACTTGACTAACTGCATGTAAATGGGTGTAATGACCTGAGATTTATTTCCCTTTAATAGCAAATTACTGTAAGAAGGCCAGAAGACTAGAAGAACAATAGATTCTTAATGCGGGACACGAAACAAACTACAGAAGAATTCCTGTAAAATGAACAGCTCGCAGCTGAAGGTGGCTTTGTTGACAAAAATAAACTTTACCTAATCTGCTTCTATATAGTCTGTCTGAATGTCTTTTTTTTTTCACCGAACACTGGTTTTAGAAGGAAAAGTAATATATTCTTTATTCCTTATATAAATAACATGTTCAGAGATGTGTCAATATAAAAATATATGAAGCTATCAAAAAAATATAAAAACATTTCTAAATATTAAACCATTTTAAAAGTTTACCCCGAAATATTACATCAAGGCCTAATTCAGCCAAATTTACAAAAGCAAATTTTATACTTAGGGTTAATCACTTAACTAGAAGTCTCAATTCTCTCATGACTTGCTAGCCAACCAAGAAGATGGATTATTTTTTATTGTGGCCTGCATTCATTTTTTTTCTCCAGCATTTATTTATTTTCCAAATTCTTTCCCGTGTCCTTTCTTTTGACTCAGCCCTTCATCCTTTCGAAGTAAATAAAATGAGTACCATTAAATTGAGTAATAGTAACAACCCCTGGATGTTGGGCTAAGGTTAACATCCCCAGGACGTACTTAAAAACCAGAGTAATATGAATGTAGCCCATGGAACAGCGCAGTCAGGGGAGTGGGCCTTGACAGAGCCAGGAGTAGGCAGGGGAGTAACCAGTTAAAGGGGTGTGGTTATTGGTAAATGGGGGTTGGACTATAGGAGTATATTAAGCGGCCATTTTATGACTAAGGGACATTTTAACTAAACTGACACTTACCTGGTAATTGTTTTTGGCAGGTCTGTGTTGGTTTTTTCTTTTGTCTTGCAGATCATGGCATCAATGGAAGAAATCCTGGAGGGAGTGAGAGCTGCTGTGCGGGATAGAGGACTGGCCTGGCTTCACGAGCAACTGGGGGCTCAGGGTCCCCCCCCTACAACCCCTGCGGCGGCTGCACGGCGTTCCATGAGGAGGGCGAGACCGCCCCAGCGGCTGAGCCCGGGCATGGAGCCCGAAGTCGGCAGACGGAGGAGCCCGTCAGCGGAGTCTGTTGGGGCCCTGGATGAGGTAGCGGGCCCCAGCGGAGTGGATGTACCGCGGCCGGCACCGTCGGTCCGACGCGGTGCTGGCCGGGCGCGGGCAGCAGCTAGGCCGAGGCCTGCCACGCGGTGTGCGCCCCGCCGGGAGGCGGCAGGCGGGACGGTTGCGGCTGGAGCCAGGACCCAGAGCAGATCGGATGGTGGAAGCAGTGAGCGGTTGCGGCCCGGTGAGTCAGGGAATGGCGCTGGGGCTGGGCAGCGGGCGGGGGGCAGAGCGGAGGCCTCTAGTGATCAGGCGGTCCCCCTGATGGCAGGGGGAGCCCCTGGGCAAGGGGACACATCGGGGGCGGCCTCTAGTGGGGCCAGGTTCAGCGCAAGGGACGCAGACGGCGGGTCCGCTCAGCCAGGTACATTGGGGCCGGCAGGGCCCGCGGCTTTAGCAGACAGAAAACGCCAGGATAGACAGGCGGAATCCCCAGTTCGCAAGGCGGCCCAAAAGGGGCCAGGTTCAGCAGGTCGGGATAGCTCCCAGGACTCAGCTCAGGGCATGGAGACAGGACGGGCTGGGAGAGAGCGGGAGGGCCGCAGGGGCGGCTCCCGGGGACCGAGGGGTCTCTCGCGGAGCCCTAGGCCGCATCGCAGCAGGGAGCAGCGCGGCGTCAGTGCCAGGCATGACAGGAGGCAGGCTGACGGGTGGAGGGGTAGAGAGAGGAGCAGGTCTGCAAGCAGGTTTAGCAGGAGGAGATCGGCCTCAAGGGACCGGAGGTGGAGGCAGCGGCGCAGTGCGTCTGGGTCATCAGGCAGGAGCTCGCCAGGTCAGCGGCGCAGCGCTTACGGCCGGGAGGGCCAGGCAGGGAGACGGGATATGGTGCGGAACTACAGGCAGGAACATAAGGAGGTTGGGCGGGTATGTGATCATGTGGACACACTACCCAGGTGTCGTTCTCCTTGCAGGTCTCGCAGCACTACACCCGCGGTCCTGAGGCAGGGCCAGGCTGACGGGAGTCGGCGCCAATTGGATGCTCCGGAGCCAAGCATGGCGGACGGACGGGAAACGAACCCACAGCCTTCTGCGGCTTCGGGCTCAGGCGGTGAGTCAACTGTTACACCACACGCAGGAACACTATTGAATTGCTTAAAATCTTTCTTAGATTCATGGGCGGGTGGGGAAATGGCTTCACCTCAGTTTGGGAGAGTGTGGACGTGTGAGAAAGGCCAGGGGTTACAAGGTAGGGCCGTGGGCCCAACACTGGATAGCGAAGTGGGGTTATCTGTGTCCGAAACTAGTAAGGAGTCGGGGGAAAAGGTAGGTATTGGGGGCGAAATTACCGACGCTGCGCGGCAAAACGTGCACGTGTCTTTTTCGGGCCCATTAGGTTGTCATCTGAAAATGGACATCAAGGAGAAAATTTGGAAGGGTGAGTTTGTGGAGGTTTTTTCCTTGCTCCCGCTGGAGGAGTTCTTAGACATGAAAGAGGAGGACAAGAAGGACGCAAAGAAGGAGGAGGAGGAGAAAAAGCGTAGGTATCGGAAGATTCCTAAAACGTTTGGGAACTGGCTGCGGGCCTTTTGTATCCTGGCCAGCGTGATAGGGGAAAAGTCGCCGGATAAATGCTCCCAATTGTTTTGCTACCTAGATGGGATTGGGGAAGCGTACCGGAACTATGGCGGGGTCGCCTGGTGGCGGTACGATGAGCAATTTCGCCAGAGGTTAGCGGCGAATCCCAGCATGCGGTGGGATCAAATGGACCTTCCCCTCTGGATGCGGCTCATGATGGCGCAAAAGGCTGCGCCCTTTCAAGGGACGGCCGGTGCGGCCCCTGGGGGACCTGCATCGGCCGGGCAAAAGAAAGGCTTCTGTTGGCTCTTTAACGAGGGCCAATGTAAGTGGGGTACGTCGTGCCGGTTTAAGCACGAGTGCTCAGGTTGTGGGGGTGCACACGGAGCCAGCCGGTGTTTTAAGCGAGGTAAGTCGGCGCCAGGAGCGGGAGCCGTTGGAGCGTCGGCCCCCTCCGCTGCCGCGGGGGGCAACCCCGGTGAAAGTAGGCGAGATGCTGCCGTGGCTAAAACAGTACGGTAACCGTCAGGACGCTGAATTCTTATGGCACGGCTTTACGGAGGGTTTTTCAATACCGTTTCAGAGTAGGGATGTGGGGAGGTTATGCAGTAACCTCAAGTCGGTGGGTGAACACCCGGGAGTTGTGAGGGACAAGTTGCTGAAGGAGGTGCAACTGGGTAGGATGGCTGGGCCGTTCGAGGCTCCGCCGCTGCCTGACTTGAGGGTATCCCCGCTGGGGGTAGTCCCCAAGAAGGAGGCGGGTAAGTTTAGGTTGATTCATCATTTATCATTCCCGAAAGGGGCGTCAGTAAATGATGATATCGATGAGGCCCTGTGCTCCGTATCGTATGCATCATTCGACCATGCTGTCGAGTTGGTTCGGAGAGCAGGGCGAGGGGCTTTGATGGCGAAGGTGGATGTGGAGGCAGCATTCCGGCTCCTTCCTATCCACCCAGACTGTCACCATTTGTTAGGGTGCCTTTTTGAGGGTAAGTTTTTCGTGGACCTGTGCCTACCCATGGGTTGCTCCATTTCATGTGCGTATTTCGAAAAGTTTAGCACGTTCCTGGAGTGGGTAGTGCGCAGGGAATCGGGCGGGGGTACGGTGGTCCATTACCTGGATGACTTTCTGTGTGTGGGCCCGGCTGGGTCCGACAGATGTGCCCAAATACTGCGGGTGTTCCAGAGGTTAGCCCAACAGTTTGGGATTCCTCTGGCTGAGGACAAGACAGTGGGCCCGACCGAGTGTCTGAGTTTTTTAGGGCTGGAAATCGACTCGGTCGTGGGGGAATGTAGGCTGCCGGAGGAGAAGTTGAGGGTGCTCCGCCAGCAGGTGCACGCGATAAAGGGCGCTAGGAAAGTTACGCTGCGGGGACTGCAGTCCTTGCTCGGCAGCCTTAATTTCGCTTGTAAGGTGATCCCTATGGGAAGAGTTTTTTGTAGATTGCTGGCTAGGGCTACCTGTGGGGTCCGTCTGCCGAGTCATTACATCAGGGTGTCGGTTGGTATGAGAGAGGACTTGGACATATGGGACCGCTTCCTCACTGAGTTTAACGGACGGGTGTTTTTCAGGGATGCGATGAAGGCATCTGGCGAAGCCGGGCTGTTTACGGACGCCTCGGGAGCGTTGGCTTTGGGGCTTACCTTGGGGGCAAGTGGTGTGCCGAGGTTTGGCCTGAGGCTTGGTCCGAGAGCCCCTTGATTCGGAACCTCGCCTTTTTGGAGCTTTTTCCAGTTGTGGTAGCGGTGTCACTATGGGGCGAAGAGCTCAGGGACAAGAAAGTTATCTTCCACTCTGATAATATGGCAGTGGTACAGGTAATTAACAGTCTATCGGCTTCGTCCCTGCCAGTGGTTAGGTTGTTGCGGCAGTTAGTGCTCTTGTGTATGTCTTGGAACATTGTCTTCCGGGCACGGCACGTGCCGGGCCTGCTGAATGTGGTCGCTGACGCTCTGTCTCGTTCACAGTGGGTGCGGTTCCGGGAAGCAGCGCCGGACGCACAAGCGACAGGGCAGGCATGCCCGGAGGAGATGTGGCGGCTCGGGACGTTGTGCTTGGGCGATACATAAGGAGCTCACTGGCGCCGGGGACTTGGACCGCTTATACTAAGGTTTGGTGTGAATGGGAGGAAATGTTGTCCCAGGCGGGAGCAGGCGATTCTGCAGCTGGTAGGTTGGACACGCTGTTGTGGCTTCTTTGCAGGTTGGTGGCAGGTGGGTCGTCCCCTTCTAGGGTGGAGCGCTACATGTCTGCGTTAGCCTTCCTGTTCAAGTTTAACGGGTGGGAAGACCTGACCAAACATTTCTTGGTAAAGCAAACTTTAAAGGGTTTCAAGAAGGGCAGGAGGTCTGTGGATACGAGGAGGCCTGTGTCCTTTGCCACCCTTCAAGGGTTGGTGGGGTTGTTGAACGAAGTGTGTAGTTCGGCATTTGAAGTAACTTTGTTCTCTGTGGCTTTCGTGTGGGCTTTCTTTGGGGCTTTTCGTATTGGCGAATTGGTGAGCGCCAATAGGTCGGGGGCATCGGGCCTCCGGTATGAGGATGTGGCTATAGAACAGGACAAGGTCGTGATTTGGCTCCGGCGCTCGAAGACGGACGTCTTCGGAAAGGGTAAGAATGTTGTCCTGTCCTCACTACCAGGGTCCCCGGTGTGCCCGGTAGCGTGTGGGGAAGTGTTTTTACGGGTTCGCCCGCAGGTTGGTGGTTGCTTCCTGATTCACGAGGATGGGAAGGCGCTGTCGCGCTTTCAGTTCTTGCGAGTCTTCCGCATGGGGTTGACGAGATTGGGCTTGCAGCCCGGACAATTTGGTGCGCACTCCTTCCGTATCGGGGCTGCGACTGAGGCGGCGCGTCTCGGGCTGGGGGAGGAGCGGATAAAGCAGATTGGGAGATGGGAATCCATCAGGTTCCGTGCATATGTAAGGCCGGAAATGTTGGTGTGAATGGAATGTTGTGGATGTGGGAAAAGGGTGCTCTGCCGGTTAACTGAATTTGTTTCCTTTCAGGCTTGGTCGCTTGGCTGGTGGGTCACTCGTTTGTCTACTGGGCGGAGAAGAGGGCCGCAGTTCGGAGACAAGGCACACAACTGGGTTTTCTTCTGGACACAGTGGACCTTCGGTGGTTTGGTTTTCGGGGTTTCAGCTGGCAGAGTATAAGTGGTGAAATTTTTGGGATGTTGTCCAGGGGGTTTGCCCCAGATATACTGTTGATTCACGGTGGGGGCAATGACTTAGGTTTGGTCCCCCAGAAGGTGTTGGTCAGGAGAATGAAGAGGGACCTGGATAGGGTGAGGGCTCTGGTCCCAGGAGTTACAATAGTGTGGTCTGAAATGGTGCCGCGGTTGAACTGGAGGCATGCCAGGGACCCGGCGGCTGTGGCACGTTGCCGTGGTAAAGTAAATAAGGCCATGTCTGTCTTTATTAGGAGAATAGGGGGGGTCCCAGTGAGGCACTTTGAATTGGAGGGCGGGTTGCCCGGTTATTTTAGGCAGGATGGTGTGCACCTGTCTGATGTGGGGTGTGATTTATTAAACTTAGGTTTCCAGGAGGGTATTTCCAAAGCCCTATTTATGTGTGGTGGGGGTCGCTTGAGACATTAAGGGGTCAAGTCTCTTGCTATGGCGGGATAGGGCTTGGGTAATTGGAAGGTAGGAGGAGTATAAATTGGTTAGGCTGGATTAAAATGGAGTGTGAAATGGTTTGTGGGTTCGAGCTCATCGGTGGCTCCGAACCAGGTGGTGTAGGGGGGTCTCGGTACACCCCTACAGTTTAAAAAGTTATGGATATGGGGCCTCTTTGGTAGGCCATATGTTATGTGTTATTTGTTATTTATAATGTTATTTATTGTTATTGGCGGGGTCATTGCCGGGGGTAATTTATGTACGGTGGGGGGTGGAGGTATATTTACTTTTGTGGCAATGACCCCAATTTGTTACCTTGTTTATAATAATAAATAAAGCTGTGGACTTTTTTATTCCAACAGAAATACGGTGTCTGTAAGTTATTGGGGGGTTGGGGTAAACAGCGCACCTGCCGAATAATCGACTGTGCGCATGTCATGTAGCCCATGGAACAGCGCAGTCAGGGGAGTGGGCCTTGACAGAGCCAGGAGTAGGCAGGGGAGTAACCAGTTAAAGGGGTGTGTGTCAGGATCGGGACAGGGATCCAACACGCAGAGTACAAAGAGTGGAAAGGTACGTATACCGGGCCTTAGAATGGCCGGACTAACGTACCGAGAGTAATAGAGAATAGTCAGAGACAAGCCGAGGTCGAGGGAACGAGAAGACAGATAAGCGAGAGACAAGCCGGGTCAAGGGATAACAGAGATAAGCAGGGTAGAACAACAAGCCGAGTCAAAACCAATAGAGCAAACTAGAATACCAGAGCACTGAGTGACTAGACAAGCTAGAACCACGACAGGGCAATGAGCTGAAGTAAGAAGTAAGCTTAAATACCCTGGCTCCGGATGGTAGACACGCCTCTGACAAGTACCGATTAGATATCGGACACTTGAGTGGCAGGTCGCTCGTGATAGCGTCATGACGTCACGTATTGAGCGTCCCGCTAGAAAAGGACGTGGATTCCTCGCGGTCGGTGTTTAAGTGACTGGATGAACCGCGAGGAACGAAGGAAACAGCTCGTTTGGACGGATAAACTACCAGGGCCGGTGCAAGGATTTTTGCCGCCCTAGGCAAAAGTAAAGTTTGCCGCCCCCCCCCCCCCCATATGACATCACAATGCCCCATGTTAACTAACGCAAGTGCTGCAGTGCCGCCGTGTTTACATTAAAAGGCCTGCAGGGACAGGCTATAGACACCAGAACCACTACATTAAGCTGCAGTGGTTCTGGGGACTAAAGTGTCCCTTTAATGTGAGGTAAATTAGAGATTAGTGCCACGAATAATATACTAGATTGCCTACTTACAATCAGATGAGGATGGTGATGGGCTCTAGCTGCAGTCTGGCTCCTCTCGTCTAGTGTATAACAGGCTCTCTGGAGGCTGTTTGTGTTCTGGGAGAACGGAAAGCAGCTCCATTTTTTTAAAGGCCCTTTACACAGCTCATGGTCTGGGCCCCAGGGTCCACCTTCATGTTCCACCAAATAGTTTGTTCACAGGAGTAGGGGATGTCCTGATATGTGTGTAAGGAATGCATTGTGTGAATCTGTGTTTGTATGTGTAAGGGCTGCAATGTGTGTTTCTGTGTATGTACGGGATGCAGTGTGTGCGTCTGTAAGGGGTGCATTGAGTGTGTGTAAGGAATGCATTGTGTGTTTCTGTGTGTGTAAGGGATGCATTGTATGTAAGGGTTGAATTGCTTGTGTGTGTGTGTCTGTGTGTGTAATGCATTGTGTGTTTTTCTGTGTGCAAGGGGTGCATTGTGTGTGTGTGATGGACGTCGATCTCTCCCTCCTCCCTTGTCACTCTCTTCTCCCCCTCTCCCTCCCTCGTCACTCTCTTCTCTCTCCCCCCTTGTCCCTCTCTTCTCTCCCCCCCTTGTCCCTCTCTTCTCTCCCCCCCTTGTCCCTCTCTTCTCTCCCCCCCTTGTCCCTCTCTTCTCTCCCCCCCTTGTCCCTCTCTTCTCCACCCTCTTGTCCCTCTCTTCTCCACCCTCTTGTCCCTCTCTTCTCCCCCCTCCCTTGTCACTCTCTTCTCCCCTGCGTGTCCCTCTCTTCTCCCCCCTCCCTTGTCACTCTCTTCTCCCCTCCCCACTCTCATTCCCCCTCCTAACCCCGTCAATTCCACTCCCTGTCAATTACTTCCCCCCACCTTGTCAATTTATTTCCCCTCCCTTTCAATTTATTCCCCCACCCTGCCTGTCCATTTATTCCCCCATGTATCCCCCCTCCCTGTCCACCCTTCCCCTCCCTCCCTGTCCACTTATCCCCCCCTCCCTGTCCATTTATTCCCCCCCCCTCCCTGTCCATTTATTCCCCCCTGTCCATTTATTCCCCCCCCTCCCTGTCCATTTATTCTCCCTGTCCATTTATTCCCCCCCTCCCTGTCCATTTATTCCCCCCCTCCCTGTCCATTTATTCTCCCTGTCCATTTATTCCCCCCCCTCCCTGTCCATTTATTTCTCCCCCCTCCCTCTCCATTTATTTCTCCCCCCCTCCCTCTCCATTTATTTCTCCTCCCCCCCACTCTCTCCATTTATTTCTCCTCCCCCTCCCTCTCCATTTATTTCCCCCCCTCCCTCCCTCTCCATTTATTTCTCCCCCCTCCCTCTCCATTTATTTCTCCTCCCCCCCACTCTCTCTCCATTTATTTCCCCCCCCTCCCTCCCTCTCCATTTATTTCTCCTCCCCCCCACTCTCTCTCCATTTATTCCCCCCCCCTCCCTCTCCATTTATTTCCCCCCCCCACCCTCCCTCTCCATTTATTTCCCCCCTCCCTCCCTCCCTCTCCATTTATTTCCCCCCTCCCTCCCTCTCCATTTATTTCCCCCCTCCCTCCCTCTCCATTTATTTCCCCCCTCCCTCTCCATTTATTTATCTCCCCTCCCTTTATTCCCCCCTCCCTCTCCATTTATTTCTTTCCCCCCCCTTATTCCCCCCACCCTCCCCTACCTATGTTGTAGCGTGGCCGAGCTCTGTACTGTCCGCGGGTACAGGGAGCATTTGTTTCCTGTACCCGGCCGGACTAAAAGGAAGTGAACACTCAGTGTTCACTTCCTGTTAGTCCGTCCGGGTACAGGAGACAAATGCTCCCTGTACCGGCGGATCATACAGGGCTGGCCACGCTACAGTGAGGGAGTGACAGGAGGGAGCGCTGAGCGCTTCCCTCCTGTCAGCTCCTCTCTTCATGCTGCGCCCGGGCGGTGCGCCCTCATGGACGCACCAGCCCGGGCGAAGCTGCAGCTGCCTGAGGCTCTCTGCAGAGCGCTCGGGCGGCTGCAGCATTAGGGGGGCAGGCGCTCCTGGCGGCGCCCCTTCCTAAGGGGCGCCCTAGGCGGCTGCCTAGTCCGCCTTAATGGTAGCGCCGGCCCTGTAAACTACTAAGTCTCTACCTCTTTTAGAGGTAGAGACCTCAGGTACCCTGACAGTACCCCCCCTCTCAGATACGCCCACCGGGCGGAAGGAACCGGGACGAGATGGGAAGCGGAGGTGAAATGCTCTGCGAAGGCGAGAAGCATGAACGTCCTCCTGAGGTACCCAACTCCTCTCCTCAGGACCATATCCCCTCCAGTTGACCAGATATTGCAATTTTCCCCTTGAAATTCTGGAATCAATGATGGAGCTGACCTCGTACTCCTCCCGACCCTCCACCTGAACAGGACGAGGTGAGGAAACCTTAGAGGAGAATTTGTTGCAAATAAGAGGTTTCAACAAGGAGACGTGAAAAGAGTTAGGAATGCGTAAGGCAGGTGGCAGAGCAAGGCGATACGCAACCGGGTTGATACGAGTGAGAACCCTGTAAGGACCTATGTAGCGAGGAGCAAATTTCATAGATGGAACTTTTAGGCGAATATTCTTAGTACTCAACCACACCCTATCCCCAGGAACAAAGACAGGAGCCGCTCTTCTATGCTTGTCAGCGTGTTTCTTGAACAACGAGGAATTATGTAACAGAATTTGCCGAGTCTGATCCCATAATTTCTTCAGGTTGGCGACATGATCATCAACCGACGGTATCCCCTGAGAAGAGGAAACCGAAGGAAAAATTGAAGGATGAAAGCCATAGTTCATGAAGAAAGGGCTAGAGCGAGTTGAATCACAAACAAGGTTATTGTGTGCGAACTCCGCCCAAGGAATCAAACCGACCCAATCATCCTGGTGTTCGGAAACAAAGCAACGTAGATACTGCTCGATCTTTTGATTGGTACGTTCCGCAGCTCCGTTAGACTGAGGGTGATAGGCAGAGGAGAAGTTCAATTTGATTCCCATTTGAGAACAAAAGGATCTCCAGAAACGTGAGACAAATTGAGAACCTCTATCAGAAACAATCTCCGAAGGAATCCCATGTAGGCGAAAAACTTCTCTCGCAAAAATCTCTGCCAATTCAGGGGAAGTCGGAAGTTTAGGTAATGGCACGAAATGGGCCATCTTAGTAAATCTATCCACCACCGTGAGAATAACAGTCTGTCTCTTGGAAGCAGGCAAATCTACGATAAAGTCTATGGACAAACAGGACCAAGGTCTCTCAGGAATGTCCAATGGGTGTAACAGGCCACAAGGAGATGTATGAGGTTGTTTAGTCTTGGCACAAGTCTCACAAGCTGCGACAAACTCCTCAATATCTTTTCGTAGTGAAGGCCACCAGAAATCCTTGGATAACAGAGAGTATGTCTTGCGAATACCAGGATGGCCAGCTACTTTACTTTCGTGAAAACATTGTAAGAGCTCCAGTTGGAGTTCAGGAGGGACAAAGTTTCTTCCCACAGGAGTGTCTCCGGGTGCCAGATGTTGTGACTTTAAGATCTGGTCAAGTAGCGGAGAATGGATTTTGAGACTGGTATTAGCAATAATATTGCATTTGGGTACAATGGAGGACAAAATTGGTTCAACTGAAGCAGAAGGCTCATATTGGCGAGATAGCGCATCGGCTTTAGAATTTTTTGACCCAGGTCTGTAAGTCAGAACGTAATTGAAATGGGTAAGAAATAACGACCAACGAGCCTGCCTGGAGGACAAACGCTTGGCCTCTCCGATATAAGACAAATTTTTGTGGTCCGTTAGAATGGTAACAGGATGTAATGTACCTTCCAATAAATGTCTCCACTCTTTCAAAGCCTTGATAACCGCTAGTAATTCTCTGTCACCAATGTCATATCTGCTCTCTGTACCAGACAATTTTTTAGAGAAAAATCCACATGGATGTAATGGTTTATCAACACCCAACCTTTGAGATAGGACAGCACCTAAACCAGTCTCTGATGCGTCTACCTCAAGTAGAAAAGGCAGGGAAGTGTCGGGGTGAACTAAAATTGGAGCGGAAGCGAAAAGCTCCTTGAGAGTTTTGAACGCAAGAAGAGCTTCAGTAGTCCAATTCTTAGTATCAGCCCCCTGTTTGGTCATATTGGTGATAGGTGCGATAATTGAAGAATAACCCTTAATAAAGCGCCTATAATAATTAGAAAAACCAATAAATCTCTGTACGGCTTTAAGACCTTTGGGTAAAGGCCACTCTAGAATGGACTGGAGCTTATCCGGATCCATCTCAAATCCCTCCCCAGAGATCACATAACCGAGAAAGGTTACCTGGGTTTGATCAAAGCTACATTTCTCCAACTTGCAGTACAAGCCATGCTGGAGGAGCTTGTGCAAAACCCTCCTGACTTGCTTGTGATGAGTCTCAATGTCACTAGAATGTATGAGTATATCATCTAGGTATACAATGACGCAATCTTGCTGAAATTCCCTAAGAACCTCATTTATCAGATCCTGGAATACAGCTGGTGCATTGCATAACCCAAAAGGCATAACTGTATATTCATAGTGGCCATATCGAGTATTGAATGCCGTCATCCACTCATGTCCCTGCTGGATTCTCACCAAGTTATATGCCCCTCTGAGATCTAACTTGGTGAAAATTGTAGAGCCCTTCAAACGATCGAAGAGTTCGGTGATCAAGGGAATCGGGTAGGCATTTTTAATGGTTATCTTATTTAGGCCTCGATAATCAATACAAGGTCTTAAAGAACCATCCTTCTTTTTAACAAAAAAAAAATCCAGCCCCGGCAGGAGAGGAAGACCTCCTAATGAATCCCTTGTCTAAATTTTCGTGAATATACTCCTCTAGAACTGAGTTCTCTTTCGTAGATAACGGGTATACATGACCTCTGGGCGGCATGGTACCAGGGAGTAGGTTAATTTTGCAATCAAAGGACCTGTGTGGGGGTAAGGTATCGGCTTTCTTTTTGTCAAATACTGCCTTTAAATCTAGATACTGAGACGGAATTTGTGTCTCTGTAGGATTGTCAGAGTTAGCCGAGGTGTTGGTTAAGCAGAGAGGTGAGACCTTCCGCAAGCATTTCTCTTGACAATTCTGTCCCCATGAAACTATCTCCCCTGACTCCCAATTAATAGTAGGGTTATGTCTCCTCAACCAGGAGTACCCCAGGACTATGGGAATAGACGGAGAAGAAATGAGCAGTAAGGATATGTCCTCTCTATGTAGGATGCCAGCAGTTAAGTTAATCGGAATGGTCTCACGGAAAATAACAGGCTCAAGTAACGGTCTACCATCGATGGCCTCAACAGCCAGTGGTGTCTCTTTTAACTGGGATGGAATAGCATGCTTGGCAGCAAAACCCTGATCTATAAAGCTCTCAGCAGCTCCAGAATCGATTAGTGCCATAGTCTTTACTACTCCCTTTTCCCACCTTAAAGAAACGGGTAACAGAAGCCTGAACTCTTTGTAGTTGTGAATAGAGGACAAAGTAGAAACACCCAAGGCCTGTCCTCTAGAGAAACTTAGGTGCGAGCGTTTCCCGAACGATTAGGACAATTTAGGCGTAAATGACCTCTGACTCCACAATACATACATAAACCCTCCCTTCTTCTGTACTGTCTCTCCCTCTCTGTGAGATGAGTACTGCCTATCTGCATAGGTTCAGAAATACGTAAGTCCTCGAACTCAGAATTTTGAAAGGTAGGAGCTAGTTTAAAGGAGGGTCTACGGGTCCTATCTCGAGTGTTCTGCCTCTCTCTTAGGCGTTCATCAATACGAGATATAAAAGAAATTAAATCCTCCAAATTCTCAGGGAGTTCTCTAGTAGCGACCTCGTCAAGAATTACATCTGATAACCCATTCAGAAACACATCTATATAAGCCTGTTCGTTCCACTTAACTTCTGCCGCCAAGGACCTGAACTCTAGTGCATAATCCACAAGTGTTCGATCGTCCTGTCTAAGGCGCAACAGTAATCTAGCTGCATTGACCTTTCTACCAGGGGGGTCAAAAGTTCTTCTAAACGCAGCTACAAAGGCATTATAATTATAGACTAGTGGATTATCATTCTCCCATAAAGGATTGGCCCATCTCAGAGCTTTCTCAATGAGTAAAGTAATAACAAATCCAACCTTCGCTCTATCTGTAGGATAAGAGCGGGGTTGTAATTCGAAATGGATGCTAATCTGGTTCAGAAAGCCACGACATTTCTCCGGTGACCCGCCATAACGTACTGGTGGGGTAATACGGGAAGAAGCACCTACAGTGGCTACCTCTAGACCTGAGACTGCAGGAGAAATAGAAGGAGTACGTGTCTCCTCAGGTGGGTTACTAGCACGAGACAAAAGTGCCTGTAGTGCTAGAGCCATCTGATCCATCCTATGCTCCATGGCGTCAAACCTGGGATCAGAAGAACCAAGCTGACTGTTTGTACCTGCAGGATCCATTGGCCCTGTCGTAATGTCAGGATCGGGACAGGGATCCAACACGCAGAGTACAAAGAGTGGAAAGGTACGTATACCGGGCCTTAGAATGGCCGGACTAACGTACCGAGAGTAATAGAGAATAGTCAGAGACAAGCCGAGGTCGAGGGAACGAGAAGACAGATAAGCGAGAGACAAGCCGGGTCAAGGGATAACAGAGATAAGCAGGGTAGAACAACAAGCCGAGTCAAAACCAATAGAGCAAACTAGAATACCAGAGCACTGAGTGACTAGACAAGCTAGAACCACGACAGGGCAATGAGCTGAAGTAAGAAGTAAGCTTAAATACCCTGGCTCCGGATGGTAGACACGCCTCTGACAAGTACCGATTAGATATCGGACACTTGAGTGGCAGGTCGCTCGTGATAGCGTCATGACGTCACGTATTGAGCGTCCCGCTAGAAAAGGACGTGGATTCCTCGCGGTCGGTGTTTAAGTGACTGGATGAACCGCGAGGAACGAAGGAAACAGCTCGTTTGGACGGATAAACTACTAAGTCTCTACCTCTTTTAGAGGTAGAGACCTCAGGTACCCTGACAGTGTGGTTATTGGTAAATGGGGGTTGGACTATAGGAGTATATTAAGCGGCCATTTTATGACTAAGGGACATTTTAACTAAACTGACACTTACCTGGTAATTGTCCCTCCCACCCTCCCTGTTGTTTTGGAGTTCCCGTTTGGTCACAGCGGCGGGATAGGGCTTGGGTAATTGGAAGGTAGGAGGAGTATAAATTGGTTAGGCTGGATTAAACTGGAGTGTGAAATGGTTTGTGGGTTCGAGCTCATCGGTGGCTCCGAACCAGGTGGTGTAGGGGGGTCTCGGTACACCCCTACAGTTTAAAAAGTTATGGATATGGGGCCTCTTTGGTAGGCCATATGTTATGTGTTATTTGTTATTTATAATGTTATTTATTGTTATTGGCGGTGTCATTGCCGGGGGTAATTTATGTACGGTGGGGGGTGGAGGTATATTTACTTTTGTGGCAATGACCCCAATTTGTTACCTTGTTTATAATAATAAATAAAGCTGTGGACTTTTTTATTCCAACAGAAATACGGTGTCTGTAAGTTATTGGGGGGTTGGGGTAAACAGCGCACCTGCCGAATAATCGACTGTGCGCATGTCATGTGCCTTTCCTGGTTAAATACTTGCTTGTTATTATTATTATTATTTTAATTAAAGGCTTCGCTGATTATGTATTTTTTTTTTTTGTCCATCTTTCTTTTATTGAGGCATATATATGACGGGGTACAGAATAAAGAGTAGGGAATGCACATTTTTGTACAGGTTGGGAGCAGGCTAACACAATATAGCATCTCCTGTGAGTATCAGCCTCATTTTATATGAATAAGGTGTAGCATAGTTATACCAACAAGTTGAACGATCAGTAGTAAAAGTAACGAAGCATCGTAACCACAGGCTTAATACATATCTGAACATTTTAGTCGTGAAGTAGGTGTTTGCAGCAGCTTTTCGGTCTAGCACAGATAGGGTGACTGGGAAATTAATGCTAAACTGTGGGCCCACACGGCATGTTCGTGGGCTTAATGTGCTTGTCGTTAACAGGCTATGTTTCGAGGGTCAGTTTATGTGAGTGTGATAAAATAATAAAATAACATACTCCACCTATACCCGTGGTGCTAGGCCTAACCAACAATAAAACAACATTAAAACTTAAAGCATAACTGCACGTGGTATTCCGTCTCCCGGCACATGAGCTTTATGTGGCTGTAAATTTATGCCCTTGGGCAGCATGTTTCTTCGGGCTGAGCTGGTGTCAGGCGGGGGGGAGGGGGGGGGGGTGGGATACTGCGGTCTGTAGACCGTCTACTTATGTGTGTAGCGGGTAGCTACCTGTGACATGTGTTGGCACTCTTATGTTGAAAACAACAATAAATATTCTCCTTAGCGGGGCATTCTTTAAACAATGCTGTCTAGTATCTATCGATCAAGACAGAGGCTGTGTACATAACGTTTCGTGGCTTGTAGTCTTAGCTAACTTTGGGTAAGGTTGCATTTTCGCGGTTATGCTTTATGTAGCAAAAACATTTAAGCCTCAGCTGCAAAAACAAGGAAGTACCTATTATGATAATTAGTACATATAAGCTCAGGTGCAGCGTGAGTGAGGAGAGCAACTAATAACACACTAACAAACATAGATAAACTATACGTGAATGCGGAAAGTCCACAGAACCACCAAACAAGTAACCCCAACAGGATTTCAAGTACTGGTCTGCGGTCTGTCCATTACTCGCCCCCTATGTTGTGCATGGTTCTCTGCTGAACGTCCATAGCTATAGGGGTCTTCCATGTTTGCATGTAGCAGTCAGCCGACTCCCATCGT
This sequence comes from Pelobates fuscus, assembly GCF_036172605.1. Taxonomy (NCBI): domain Eukaryota; kingdom Metazoa; phylum Chordata; class Amphibia; order Anura; family Pelobatidae; genus Pelobates; species Pelobates fuscus. Next base: position 123,458,530 of record NC_086319.1, read on the forward strand.
TGGAACCCTAACATTAAGTCCCCTTCTCGAGGTGTTTCTTCTGATGCCTTGTTGGGGTGGATGTGTTCCCCTCGCGCTGACAGTTGCTGCTCTGATGTGTACCGCATTCCCCTCGGACTGGCGGTGTGTGGGTAGATATGCTGCTCGCTCCGGTCACTGCCAGAAATCCGTGCTGAGTCTCCATGGAGCTTGCCCTTAGGAGCAGTGCTTGTAGTTATGCTTGTGGTCCGCTGTCAGCTCTGCTGCGTGAGTGTCTTCTGGGTGCTCAAAGTGCTTGTGCAAATGTGTCTCTGTCTGAGGCGCCGTGTGAAGGTGCGCCGGAGCGACGGGATCCTCCCACCTTGCCGCCATTTTGGGGCCTTCGTCTTCTCTGGAGTTGCAGGCGTCTTTCGCTTGTTAGGAGTGGAGGGGAGCAATTCTTAGGCTGCTGTTGGGCAGCGAGATGCATTCTCTCCTCGAGGTTGCGCCAGAACTTTGCAAAAGCTCTGTCCAGCCTAACCAAGATGTCTGGCTGGTCTTCAGTTGTGTCTAAGTGCCTCATGGCATCCGCCATATTTGTTGAGTCGGAAGGAGTGCCCGTCGCTGTAGCGCTCTCAGATGCTTGGGGACGGCCCGGGATAACCCCCACCAGGCCACAGGGGGGGGAACGAGGGCCCCAGATCAGGTCTCCAGTCGTGTTGGGGAGCAGGAAAGCGGCCGCCTCTCTCGCGTCCACCATGCTGGTAGGCCTTGCCAGGGTACCGGGTGCGTATCTCTTTTTTTGCCTCTTAACTGGTATCTGCGTGTGCACCTCGGTGTCCCTTTGTGCTGGGAGACCTTTATTTGCCGCTTAATCATCGTTTTCTTTTCTTAAATTCGCTTTAACTGTATGAAGTAGCCGGAGCCCCTGAGACAAGCGTCCTCTCGGCTCTGTGGTCAGGCCCCGCCCCCCTGATTATGGATTTTTTTTTATCTATTGCCAATCAGTCAGATAGGTATGTCCTTAAAAGGTGTTCCGGCCGGCTTCACTGGAATGCAAATACGTTCCACCAACCCGGAAGTGATAGATCTCGGGCAGCGATCGATGATGACATCAGCAATGTGGGTCTGGAACGCAAATGCGTTTCATATGGTCCGTTGGTTTCCTCCATACTTCTGATAGATTTCTCTTCACATAAAATCCATCATTTGGACAATGCATGTCCATATCAATGTAAAAATACAAAAAATAAGAATGAAAGGCACATTAGTAAGAACTCAAAGACTTATTAGTAAAAAAAATACAGAGAATTATTGGATCGAAACATCCCAAGGTACTATATTGGTAGTTATACAATAGATATGTAGTGTAAAGGTATAAGAATAAGGGGTGAATCAAAATATAGGAATAAGAGGTGAGTAAAAAAGATAAGGGGGTGATATATACAAGAGAGAATTGGAAGAACAGATTGAATGCAAAGAAATATAAAATATACTACATACTGAAAAAAGTGCGTCTAAATTGTATACACTATTCCATAGAAAATGTAAAGTAATAAAAATGAAAATATAAAAAATATACATATATGTACATATGCATATACACATATATTTATATATATATATATATATATATATATATATATATATATATATATATAGAAGGCTTGGCCTGTAATTGTGGGAGGCACTATCATCCCTATTTAAACCCGGTGAGCCCCTGCTTACCTGTCGACGATCTCGGAAGTGATTCGTTCTACTTCCGGTTCACGTAATCCAGACGCGGCAGCAAGCGAGATAGGGTCATCATATCGAGGTCGGGCCGGTAAATGGAAGCCTAAACCGCTGTACAAGGCTGTCCCACGGGTAAAACAGTGAGTGACTGCACGGGCGCATCCAGCGCCACGAGCAGCATTAGTTAGGGATCCCCTTCGTCCCTCAGGCTCCCCGGCAACGTGCTAGCCTCAAAGGGACCCCCCACGTACTCACAGGGGCACGGCACATAAAGGGTGCATACTCGCTTGCATGCCGCGTACCGGCTTCGTTTTACCATTCAGACGCTGCAATACTGTTTTGTAGCTACCTCTTACATATGTTTATCTTGCTGTTAATGTTTTCGCAACATTGGACAGACGTTCATTGCATTTTAGAAAATGTACAAATACATTGATTTTATGAAGCTGTTATTTCTTTTATAGATTGTGCCCCAGCTAGCAATTGTTTCATTTTTCATAAGCAACCTGTTTAAAAAATAATTATTTGTAGCGATATAGAGAACACCTCAGAATGCCTCTCTAGAGGTGTGTATAATACTTCTTTGTATAATTTATCTACGCTGTTTTGGTTTAAAAAAGTAAAAGGTTTTAACTGTCAGAATGTCGTTTACTCAGTAGGTGGGGCTAAATATCGCCACCTTGTGGCTATGGTCAATATATATGGGTTTCATTCATTTAAAGGTTTGTATAAACTTTCATATACTTTTTCACATTTTACACTGTGTCAAAAAACTGAATTTAATTATCAGATGGGTCTAGGTCCTGCTGGTGTCGGGTGCCTAACGGCTCCACACGCTCTGTATACATTAAAAGTTAAGTTTATGGTATTTATACGGTTCTGGTTAAATTTCGTTTTTTTATGGTGTGGCAATTATTTGCAACTGTATTCCCCTGACAATTTAGTTGTGGTAATGAAAGCATGCACACACGCTCTCCATGCTCTTATGTACATTTATACAGCAGCAGCTGTCTACTTTTGATATTATCTTATAGTATATAATTGCCAAAGATTCTTCATTTGGCCGTCAATAAGCTTTGTACTATTGTTGTCATCTACTGTGTTTTTCTTAGTACAGTTATATGTATACGCCCTTTTATATACACTAATCTGTCTGAGGAGTATCACTAAACAGCCAGCAATCGTACGGCTACACCGTTAGTTATACTCTGTCATTCGCACGTTTCCCTGTACTTATCTTCATTCACATCTTCGCCTAAACTTTCATTCAATTCTATAACACTCACGTTAATCGGTCATTATGTACCACGGCATTTCGCGTGGTCTGGCTTTCGGTTAACTGTCGTCAGCTCAGTACCATTTAGGAATGTTTAGTTGTCCGTTTGCCTAAATTACTATTCCTGTACATATGAGTCTTTCTTTAAAATCAGCCTTTTCATTGTATTTATGTCTAAATTAAAAACGAACATCAATATCCTAATCAGGATGTTTTAGGGCAATTAAGGTCATATATTCACGGTGTATTAATTTTCTTAAACCATAGTTAAGGTGTTTTGGTATATGTAAGCTTGTTAAATAAGATTATTTTACGCCCACTTCTGTCTCCTGCATCTCATGTTCCTAATTACACTAGGCTGTATTTAAATTAGATGTCAAGTTAAGTTAGTTTATCTTCCCTCTGGTTAAAGTTCATACAATTACCATCTCTGATTACAACGGTGCCTTCTTGCTTAAATACGCCACTTCATTTTAAGAGGTCTCAGCTTATTTATTATACTACATTGGGCGCTCAGTTATAGTTGACTTCTTCTAAAAGCAGTAATGATTAGGGTGCCTATTAAGCTTACTGTGTTCCCATTTTTAGCATTTGCCGGGCAGCCAGTCTATCGTTGGCCCTTTATAGCATGTTGTTATACATTTTCATGAACATTTCTGATTAAGCGCTAAGGTGGTTACCCCAGCACACATTACAAGTTACAGGGAGTACCGGCAGTTACATTCTTTCTACGTCTAGTGTCCGTTCACTTAAAGTCATATGTTTAACCATTTGTATGCTTACAGCGGCCGGTAATGGAGACACTCTCATACAATCTTTTTCGTTTATTTTATGCAAACTGTCGTTTATTTTTAAATGAACCTTCATCGTTATATTTCTTATGGTATCATATAAACTATCAAGTAGTACCACGCTGGTTTTTCGCTCCGTCATAGCAGTAATAGTTCATTCCGTTTAAACAGCACTGATATAATCCTTCATTATTATGTTCTTTTCCTGTACCTTTGTCCATATACATACACAAATGTAACGTGTACAATGACAGGATCATTAATTTACTAAAGTATTTTCCTTAAAGCAATTGTGTGTTTTGAGTATATAAGCATGTTATACTATGGTTAATATCATGCTCAGCTTCTGTCTGGGGCATTACTTATTGCTAACTAAGCTACGCTAAGTAATTAAGATGACAATTAATTATGTTTTATTTTCTCCTGTTATAAGATATTCCATCCTTCTTGGTTAAAACGCAAATGCAGCAGTTAAAGAGTTCTAGTTATCACCCTATCAACACAAGTCAAATCTTCGTAACATTAGTCTACATGTACGGGTCATGTAGGTTCATTTTCAACTACAGTATACGTTGCTCAGGACAATCAGCAGGTGAGGTAACTAATAAAACCAGGTGGGATCAGGAGTAAGTATAAACTCTCGCCAAATTAGGTATGGTCCCGTAGGCCTCTCCGCCTATTAGTCAAAGTGGTCCCGCAAGGCATACAATCAGCCCTTCCGTTCAGAGGTTCGTGCCCAATCGGCCCAACGCATAGTTATAGCCTTGCTTCAAATCATAGTTAGGGCCTCACCCGTCACGGCCAGTCGATATTACATTCTGTTACGGTCACTGAGAGGCCAACACCCCGCCACCCACCTCAGTGGCACAAAGGCCCCACGAGCCAAATGATAGGTAGAGCCTCTCAAAGCCACTTGGCAAGTAGGGCGTCACCTGTCACCAACATAAGCTAGTTAATACAATTTCGCCTGTAGGCACTACTCTAGTAAGCTGGGTTACGGCAGGTCTATATGGTACTATACTAACTAAGCATCTGCTTCACTTCCTTAGCATGTCTAATGCTTCTATACTAGGAGATGTTCTGTCAGTTACTAGCACCCCTCTCAGATCAGGCTCGGAGAGAATACAATACAAACATCGTTTGGGGTCAGTTACACACACAACTGTTTCTAACGCAATTTTCGGGTCTCAAAGCACCTTCCTGTGCCATTTGCTCAACAGCAGCTCATACGATCAAATTTTGTACGAGAAACTTAGCAAATTCCCTCTACCAGTAACGCTAACGCAGATTATCAGTACGACATCCGATGGAGCATATGCAGATGAACAAAAGTCATACACTACTTAGACAACTTCCTCACCATCGCACCACACCACGCCACACAGCCTTAATCACATGGTCACTCTGTTCAAAGTTTTAGAAGTTCCCGGACAAAACAGTAGGTCCCAACACCGACTTTACATTACTAGGGATTACACTCAGTTCTATTTCTATGCAGGCCAGCCTGCCACAAGGGTCAGTAGATACATTTATTTCTTACATCAACATCTGCACGTCACAAGGCATTTACACCAGGAATCAGCTACAGTCACTACTCTGTTAACTCAATTTTGTAATGAGAAGAATTTCACAAGGCAGGTTTTAATTTCCAGATTCCTGTCTCTCTTGCATGGTCTCCCAGATGACGACCCACAGCTCTCGTAGACCATCCAGCTAGAGATGATCTTGAAATGCGGCTTCTCTTCCTGTCTTTGGGAATGGCAGGTCGCTATTTCTTCCCCCCATTTATGACAATTCCCCTGTGGTTCAGACTGACGCATCAGGTACCATAGATTATGCAGCTATTTTGGTAACTAATGGATACACGTCTCTTGGCCAATTGAGTTTACCTCACTTATAAATTTAAATACCACCTCAGCGCTAGTGGATATATACCCAATCGTAGCAGCTACACATATAAGGGGCAACGAGTGGAGAGGGCAGTCGGTCAGAAGCTTTTCCAATATCTTGGCGACTTGTAATATCGTCAACGAAGGCCGCTCTCAGTCCCTCTCGATTATGTACTTGGTTAGGAGTCTTACCTGGCTGACGGCAAATCTTCAATATTGCATAACTTGTGTTCACGTTCCTGGTATTCAGAATTACGCAGCTGACGCTCTCTCACGCTCTAATTTGCAGGAATTTTTCTCTTCATCCATTAGAAACTCGCAACCCTGGGAGCCTCAAAGCTTCACAGTCCCAATTAGGCGTTAAATACTCGGTTGCTCCATAGTAGGTCGCTCGCATAGGCTGGTTATTCCTTAATTTCAGAAAGCCTTTTCCAGAGAACGTATGAGTTTAAAGTTTTGTTCATGATTATTGCGTAATTAATGCTTTCCATTTTGAAACTGATCGCATTCACAACTTTTGCCACTTTTCTCTTAAATTAGTTTACAATACTATGAAACCTTACTTGACAGGCATACACGTTTATCTATTCTCATACCAAACGAGCATAACTGGTCCAACAGTACAGATTAAATATTAGCCTACCTCTACCAAATCTTGTCCTATCCACGTTTTGGATAATCTAGTGGATTCTCAACTCACTTCCATCCCTGTTTCCCCACTATTAGCTATTCAAGGGAAACCCCTAACCACTATACATTTCATCCTTTACATGACTAGGACATAACCCACATTCCTTCTCGGGTCGTTCATTCCGCATTAGAGCAGCCACAGCTGCCTCTGGAAATCACGCACTTACTCACATCATTAAAAAGATGGGTCGGTGGGAATCGTCCGCATACTGCAGATTCATACCCACTCATGAGATAGAAGTAACACTGGTTTCCTATGGAATGTCTATATAATGATCTGCTTTATAAAGGTATCTGTCTTTTAAGAGTCGCTTCTTATATTTTTGCCCTCTTTTACAGGTCTAACCTCACGTCAGTTTCGGCACACCTCAACTGACTTTGCTCTTACTACTTCTGCTTCATTTATTATTGTTCCGTACGTCCTCGGTATGTGCCGTACACAAATATATATATATATATATATATATACACATATACATAAAAAGTCTGAAAAAAATAAATTATAGAAAACAAATGTAATCAAAATCCACATTAAGTCCTAATGGTTGTAGTGTTTTCAATCTGTGTATCCAGAATCCCTCCCTTTGTCGAAGTTTCATTGTTATTCTTATATGATTTTAGCATGCACATGGTCAGATATGATTATATTACTTTCTTTTGTATTATTCTGTTCATGCTGACCAGTTACTGAAGTTTACGAAGACTCCTCCACTGGTACTTTACTCATATTAGTTTCCCCAGTTTTATTGTATAGCATTGATCCTGCTGTCATAATCAGTTAGAACTGTATTCTGGATGGCATTTACAAATTTAAAAATATGTGCAGCCTGTCAATTGTTGTTATATAAGCAATATGTGTCCATCTTTTATAGTCGTCCTACTGTCTTTAAATTTTCATGCTGTATCACTGCACTTCAAAAATAACGAATAATATATATATATATATATATATATATATATATATATATATATATCCACAGACATCAGGTGGAAGGGGTTTTCAATCATAATGTTTCCCCACCATAACCTATTTGGATCAGGGCCGGACTGGCCCACCGGGATACTAGGAAATTTCCCGGTGGGCCGGCACACTATGGGACCGGTGCGCGGCCGCCTAGCGTGCACCAGCCTGGGCCGCAATTAGAGGGTGACCGGAAGGAGGGGATGCGCTCCCCTCCTGCCAGTCACAGAATGTAGCGTGGCCGAGCAGGCAGACCACAGTAGGGGAGCTTCCACACACACAGAACCCCTACACACATAACCCCTTCACACACACAGAACCCCTCCACACACACAGAACCCCTTCACACACACAGAACCCCTCCACACACACAGAACCCCTCCACACACACAGAACCCCTTCACACACAGAACCCCTCCACACACAGAACCCCTTCACACACACAGAACCCCTCCACACACACAGAGCCCCTGCACAAACACAGAACCCCTGCACACACACACAGAACCCCTCCACACACCCTGCACCCCCAACCACACATATCACCCCCACACACACTGCACCCCCCACACACACTGCACCCCTCACTGCAGTCTGTGTGTGTGTATTCAGCATTCTGTGTGCGTATTCACCAGTCTGTGTGCATGTTCAGCAGTCTGTGTGCGTATTCAGCAGTCTGTGTGCGTATTTAGCAGTCTGTGTGCGTGTTCAGCAGGCTCTATATGTGTATGTAGCAGCCTGTGTGTGTGTAGTCACCAGTCTCTGTGTGCGTGTACAGCAGTCTGTATGTGTGTGTATTTAGCAACCTGTGTATATATACAGCAGTCTCTATATATGTGTATTCAGCAGTCTGTGTGTGTTTTTTGCGGTTTGTGTGTATTCAGCAGTGTGTGTGTGTGTGTATTCAGCAGTCTATCTGTGTGTGTAAGTATTGTATTCAGTGGCGTACACACAACCCATGGGGCCCCGGTGCAAAAACTGACCCGTGGCCCCCTCCCCACCCCCCGCGCGCTTACTCTGTGCAGGTTGGGGCCGCAACACATGGCGGCGGGCACCTGGTCGCAGGGGTCGCATGGCTGCGACCGCGGTATGTACGCCAGTGCATGCAGATACACATACACTTAAAGGACCACTACAGACACCCAGATCACATCAGCTCAATGAAGTGGTCTGGTTGCCAGGTCCCTCTAGTTTTATCCCTGCAGCTGAAAACATAGCAGTTTGAGAGAAACTGCTATGTTTCACTGAGGGTTAATCCAGCCTCTAGTGGTTGTCTCATTGACAGCCGCTAGAGGAGCTTCCGCGATTCTCACTGTGAAAATCACAGCGAGAAGATGCTGAACGTCCATAGAAAAGCATTGAGTAATGCTTTCCTATGGGCGGTTTGAATGTGCGCGCGGGTCTTGCCACGCGTGCGCATTTGGAGCTGAGAGGCGGATCGGGGCGGAGAGATCCCCAGCGCCAAGGGAGTCCGGTGCTGGAGAAAGGTAAGTGCTTAAGGCACACACACACTCTCATGAACAGACGCATACACACTAGCTAACAGACACACACACACTCTCCCGAACAAACGTATACACACTAGTTAACAGACACACACATTTACTGACAGACACACACTCAGTGACAGACATACATACACACTCACTGACAGGCAGACACATACACACTCACTTACAAAACACACACTCACTAACAGACGCACACATATTAACACACTCAGTAACAGACACACACAGTAACACACTCACTGACACACTCTAACACTAACACACACACTCTAACACTAACACTCTAACACTAACTCACACACACACTCTAACACACACAGACTCTAACACTAACACACACACACTCTAACACTAACACACTTTCTAACACACACACTCTAACACACACACTAACACACACACTCTAACACTAACACACACACTCTAACACACACACACACACTCTAACACACACATGTTTTTTGTAAAATTTAATCCCCCAGCCTCCTTACCTTTTGGAGGGCTGAGGGGGTTCCCTGGGGTCCAGTGGTGTTGCTGGCCCTGCTGTAACCAGGTGACACCGGTGTAACCCGGTGACACCAGGGCCAGCCTCGGGGGACCCTGAGGTGGCTAGCTCCTGGGCCCCCCAGGAGAAGAGGCTGGCCGCACTGGCATACATTACGGGTCGCCACTGGTATGTACGCCACTGATTGTATTTGTTGGAGGTACCAATAAATATAAGCCTCAGTTTATTGATAATTTATATTTTTATTCCTTTGAGTGGTTGCGTAGTCAGGGCCCCAGTGCATTGGTTTGCCCATTATGCTGTTACGATGGCACTGGTCTAATGTGTGTGCTCTGATGATCATGCTCCTACAAAATGTAAATGAAATTACTAATTTGAGTACCAGAAAGGGGATGAGCTGTAACAGTCATTTTTGGCCAAGAAGAGGTTAAAGACTTCTAGTGTGTATGTATTTCTCTGTTTTGTTTTTCTTTTAGCGATTTTTGTATCGCTAATGGGTGTCCCATTTTTATTTTTTTTCAAAATCTGGTCACCCTAGACACATGGAGGGTTGGGAGGGGGCTATAGGGACACATGGAGGGCTGAGAGAACTATAGGGACACATGGAGTACTAGGAGAGAGGGCTAATAGGACACCTGAAGGGCTGGGGGGCTACTGAGACACATGGAGGGCTGTGGGGTAATGAGACACATGAAGGGGTTGGGGAGTAAAAAGACACACGTCGAACACGACACACTACAGGGTATAACCACAGTCTCCCAATAAATGCTTAGCCACAGCGGCTACCATATACTGCACTCAACTATGGATGGTATACACTAAAGTGGTTTGCAAAACTTGAAGTCTCCTAAGGGAGCGGAGCAAGGCCCTCGCGTAGGATGTAAAGTAGATAAGCTAACTGTTATATTGAGATTGGAAAAGAAGACTAAGTGCTGATGCACAAAAATTAATGTACACCGTGACCCGTATATGTGGCTGACATACATACCCATGTAATGTGATCTCTATAATGTGGACCTTGTACTGTTTGTACATGTTACCCCCCCCCCCCCTTTTTTCATTCTGTACCCCCAATGTCAAATGTTATGTTCTTCTGAAAAAACAATAAAAAACAGATATTAAAAAAAAAAAAAGACACACGGAGGTGTGTGGGGAGAAAGAGACAGACGGGTTGGAAAAGGGGAACAGGAGACACACACAGAGGAGCTGGGGAAGACGAACACGAGACACACAGAGGGAGTGGGGAAGGAGAGAATGAGACACACAGAGGAGCTGTGGGGAAAGATACACATAGAGTTGCTGGGGCCGGGGAAAGAGACAAAGGGGCTGGGGCTGAGAGACACGTGAAAGGGGTTTGGTGAAGAAAGACAAACAAACTTCACTTGTGTCTCCTGCTCTCCCTGAAAGTCGGCTGGTGAGAGAAAGATGTGATATTAAAGGGACACTATAGTCACCAGAACTACTACAGTTGATGTAGTGGTTCTGGTGTCTATTGTCTGTTCCTGTAGGCTGAGCACTGTAAATGCTACCTTTTCAGAAAAAAGGCAATGTTTACATTGTTGCCTAGGCACATCTCTAGTGACAGTCACTCAGACGGCCACTAGAGATGCTTCCTAGTCCAGTGCTACACAGTGTGCAGCACCTATGTTTAGCATCTCCACGCACTGCATGGACGCTCCCCATAGAGATGCTTTGATGCAATGCATCTCTATGAGAAGATTCCGATTGGTGCGGTGATGCGCAGCATATTGCCAAACATGCGCAATAGCCCCCCAATGCTTTCCTATGCAAATTTAATTGGCGTTGACTGAAATCATCCAGTTGTCAGCCAAAATGAAGAGTACACTCTTATTACTTAAAACAAAAAACAAGATTTTTTTTACTGCTGTGCATTAGCATACAATTTCAGTCCAAATTACCAAACATGTCTTAATATATCAAGGTAGTTGGACTGAAACATTGGACTGAAACAAATGCACGTTTGCATCTGCTTACAATAAATCTGATCTGCTTTATTTTGAAGCCCTATGAGTGCTATTTTTCATGTTTGAGTGATAGTTTTTAGTTTTAAGTGGACTGGGGTGCGTTCTGGGTTGCCCTCGGTGGCTACACCTGGCGTCACCGTCATAGCCTGTTTGAGGTTGGACCCCCGCGGTTTTGAGAGCTGTTGACCCACTGTGTCTAGGAGTGAGTCACTGAGGTTTGCGCTGCCCTGTGTCCTGTAGGGAGGCGTGAGGTGTGCATGGGCTGGGTGATACGCTATTGTTTGTGACATTTGTTATGTGTGAAGCACAGCTAGTATATATAGTCTGGGGGAAGTGGGGCCTGTGTGAGCGGTTGTGGTCCGACTATGTGATCTGCAGGTTGCAGAGTCGTGTGTGGACAGACCAGTAGTAGGCTCACGTAGGGAGGCTCCATGGAGTGTAGCGCCCCTGTACCTTGGGGCCAAAGGGGGGGTGTGTGTGCAATATCATGCACCGGAGCACAGAAACCCAATCTCTGGGTGTAACAATCATTTCCTAATGGTCTGGTGGGTAGGTTAAGGCAATTATCTCGCTTGAAATATGCCCAGCTGTCGGTATGTGGAGGCTAAATAAAAGTTAATCAGTAACATAGCATAACATAAAGTGTCCCGGAGTTAAAACAGAACTTTGTGGCGGTAGACTTGTGGTCAGGTCGCGTTGCCTCGTTTCCCTCTGGGTGTGGGGACGTCTTTGTCCTCCGTGGGCGTCATTCGAGGGTGGATGGTGGCGGCTACAGGTTGGTCAGCTAGGCCCAGTGTGGCCAACAGGGCCGGGCCCTCCTTGGGATCTGAGGCCTTATAGTTTTGTCCTTCCTTAGAAACCCAGATGGTTTTTGGCGTTGCACTTTGGAATATTTTTAATAGGTTGTGTTTTCCAATTACTTCACAAAGCATACCAATTCCTAAAGAAGACACCCCAGGGTGTTTCAAAAGGCATATTTTAAACCTTAGCGTGGTATCATTTTTTCGCTAGCCTGTACGAAGTGTAGCGGTAATACACATTTTTTTTACTTTGAAATGTTTTTTTTTGTTTAGCTTTTAACAGCTTATTTTACTATTTTAAAAAGTTTCAAAGGTTTTTTTCACTTTTTATTTGTAACTTTTAACCCCTAACTAGCCTAACAGTAAATTCCCCAATCTCCCCACTAACTTCTACCCACCCTAGCTAAATAAATAAATGTTTTACAAATATTTAAGTAACTAACTAAATAAATGTAACCCCTGAGGAGTAAATAAAAAAAAAAATTAATCCTCAGGGTTAAAAGAAAAATCAGATTGCAGTGAAATACCGTGATCTGCATTTTGATCACTGCAGACAGTGATCAAAGGGCGGGGAAGGGGTTAAATTGTATTTGAAAAGGTTGAGGGGGGTGGGATTTTATTACTAACAATTTTCTTTTACAGCCAGAGACAGATCAGCACCATCTGTCTCCCTGCACTTCACAGGAGCTACAGGGAAACAGATCGGGTTTCACTGCAGCACGTGTGATCACATGGGCTGTGAAAGTGAAACTGACCATAGTAGTGTGCCTCCGACACGGAGACACACTACAGGAACATTAAGCCCACGATTGCCGCAATCTGGGGTTAATATTAGTTTTTGGCGGAAATTTTCCGTCCAGCGTCCTTAAGGGGATTGCTGCAATGACGTAAAATTTCCGTCCAGCGTCCTTAAGGGGTTATGGGTGCTGGGACACTGCACCCAGACCACAACAATGAGCTGAAGTGGTCTGAGTGCCTATAGTGTCCCTGTAAAATGTAATATTTAAAGTAATACAACAAAACCCTCTATTTTAAAATGGTAAAATTAGTTAAACAATACTTTTTTGGCGAACAGCTGGACTGAAGCTTGGGTAATGGTCAAGAAAACGGTTCACTCTATTAATCTGCAAGAAACTTACTACAAATTATTGTACAGCTGGTGTCTTGTGCTTTCTCATATTGTTAAGCTTGATAAAAATATTTCTGATAGGTGTTGGAGATGTAATCAGGATAAGGGTGCTTTGTACCACATATGGTTTTAAGCTAAAATACTCAAAATCTTAAATTATATATTTTAAGCAAAAATCTCCTTAAATTCTACTATGTGGTTATCTCATATGGAATATCTGAAGGGTAATAAAGCAAATTATCTCTTGGAAATTAACATTTTACTTGCCACCACAATCTGTATTGCAAGAGAGTGGCAAACATCTGATCTTCGTTCTTGGGCTGCTACTAATAATCAAATCTCATTTCAGGGGGAAATGGAACGTTGTTTCTTCTCGCATAATTAGTAAACTACTTTGTATAGTGAGATATGGACTCCTTGGTTTAAATTCATCAAAAACTAGGAATCCAAAATGCAGTAGTGCTTAAACCTTTGTTACATAACCGCCGTGGTCTAAGACCTCCAAAGATTGCTGATGTGTTTTGTCGAATGTTGGATGTATGTTGTTAATTTCTTAGTTGTTTTATATGGTGAAAGATACCTGTTGTATATAACTGAAATAGATTTTATTAGGGATCTCAAAAAAAAAGTATAAAACTTTTTCCCCTTTTTTGATCAATTGATGTCTGGAATTGTATGCTTTGTTAATGCTGCTGCTTTGTCTGTACTTTTCATATACTCAATAAAAATATTTGTGATAAAAAACAAAAAATCTTGCTGAAACAACTGATAAACATGCACCCATTTTATACTCATACATTACTATGGATGTTAAGATAAGAATAGACTTAACCTGCTCTCAAAGTTTTAGGGTAAGTTTAGTTTAAGGCACATCTTAAGCAAGACCGATTTCATACAGTCTGGCAGCCATAAGAGATAATGTACTTCCTTTTTGATAGTCCAGTAGGATTCTATTTCCTCCCATTGAGGTGGATAGGTGAGCTGAAACCATGTTGCCCACCATAGCCGCCCTATAATAGACACGGTTTTAAAGACCTCCCAAATTGACTGGGTGTTGAAGAAGTCTCGTAGCTACCCAAATCATTTTATTCTGCCAAGGAAATTGTGTGAATAGCTTTTGTAAACCAGATAATTAATTGTAGTTTGGGTAGGAGGCACATTTTTTTGCAGCTGTAGATTATAACCAGGGAGGGAATACACTTTACTTCGCATGAATTAAGTATCATTACAAATTCTTGCACTAATTTTATATAATTATGATTCGAGACAAAACCTGCATTTAAGATTCGGGCAGATGGACTCTTATATAAGGCCCTTCCTGCCGCGGAAAACCAAACTGCCTCAAGACGGCCCCCAGAAACCCTCGATGGAGACGGTGAAAAGCTTTCTCTGCAACAAGAGATGCTAACAATCCCCTCAGAGGAGTTTGTCTTAGGCTATATAATAATTCCAGCACCTTCCTTTTAATCTCTGAGCCCTGCCTTCCTTTCACAAAACCCACTTGATCATCTTGAACAATTTCAGGAAGTATAGGGCCCAGCCAAGCCACATATATTTTTTGCCTCTACCTTTTAAACCCCTGCCCTTGTTATTCTCCCTATTGCCTCTCCCTATATAACATTGCCTCCTTGTGTCTGTTCCCAACTCACAATCTTCCCCTTTCCTCTCTCGAGTGTCAGCCCTATTCTCCCCCTTGTGCCTTTCGTCATTGCTCCAGCTTGTGTGTCTCCCCATCCCCTACTCTTCTCCCTATAATAAAATAAATGATTTACATATTAATTACAAACTAATTGTATTAAAATAAATGCTCGTTTTCTTGATGTGAGTCCATTTGGTCTGATTAACCCGTGGTGTTGGATTTCCACATATTTCTTAACAGAAGGATTGGTTGACCCTGCAAATCCAAAATCACCTATAAAAAAAAAATATAATGCAATTATTTAAATGTTTCAAAATTCCTCAGTTCCTCATTTACATATGTATGATTATGTAAATAATTCACACACACACACAAATAAATATATATATATATATATATATATATATATATATATATATATATAAAAACTTAAGAAAATCTACCTTGTTACATTATTGCCCCTGAACCATTCTTGTTGAAACTTAAGCACCAGCTTCAATAACATGTGTCATCAAACTGTGAAATGGTAATATTATGGTAATTCTAACTCATTTTGGATTTTTTCCCTCATTACGATCCAGTTTTCTTTCCAGATTTCTGGCTTTTTTATAATTAGTTGCTGTTAAAAGAAAAGACATTAGAGGTTGCATTAAACATTTTTGTCAAGTGGAGCAAAAACTGAGACAAATTAACCCCTACTGTGTGTCAGTATATGTTTTGAAAGGGTTGGAATTTCAGCGAGATTCAATCTTTATGAAATACATACATGTTTCATATGGCTGTGCTAGAGCTGTTTTAAGTAAAAAAACATCATATAACATATTTAACAATGTAAACATGGTTGTATGTGTGTATCGAGAGGTTATGGGTTTGAAAGTGGGGTAGGGACCATCTTACCATTAGTGCCTCTTGGGAGACGGGCCAGCAAACAACGTTCCTCCCTCCCACCAACTCTCTTTTCTGTTTATTTTCTATGTCACAGCTACCGGGGGTCGTGTCCTTGCCAGTAGGTGTTGGGGAGCTATCACATGATATGTCAGGAGATGGAGAAGGAGGGGCTCAACTGCCCCTGCTCTGTAGGGTAAACTTTTCAGTTACCGAAAAGCTAGAAGCCGGCTGGTGATAAGCATTAAAAGGAAAAGGGAATTTGGTTTGGGCGAGGGGGGAGGCGAGAACACAGTAGGCACGTTGTCTCGTTCATTAGCAAGGACGTTTATGTAAAGTCTGTAGGGCCTAGGTGTTAATTTATATGTGAAGTTATGGATTATTTATGTATTATCTCTGGTTATAATAAAATGATAACGTTAATACACCCTGTTCCAAATTATTATGCAAATTATATATATTTTTTTTAATTCTTTATTTTTTAATTTTGAATGATGTACGTTTTTGTGGTGGGGGTACAGAAAGAAAGTAGGGAATTAGAGTTTGTGGTACAGGTTTGCATTACATTGGACTGTTTTTCATAGTATTCTAACTTTCCACGTGCAACTGGAAGTTGTTCGTCAGTAGTTTTAGCATACATACATAGCAAGTATATATTTTCTACGCTCATGTCAACATGTATTTTCCTTTCTTCTTGGGTATGGGGTGGGGTACAGAAGTAAGAGGGGTGGGGGTAGGGGTACCTTCCATTTTGCGGTGTGTTATATACATTTTGAGGTGTATTGTGTGACTCGTTCCTGTCTCGCGTTCTATTTGCCGTGTACCTCTCGAATGTGGGCTTTGATAGTTGGGTTAATTGCATGTTTGGTGTCTTTTCTGTTTGAGGTAGTAGGGTGAATGGGAGTAAGGGGCGGGGGTCGGTATGTGTCGTCTTAGGTTTTCTTCCTGGCGTGGTTTTCCGTGTAGTGTGCTTTTCTTGTTCTGAGAGTGCTTTTGCTTATGTCGTGGTCCATGTGTGGGTATGAGTGTTGTCTTAAGGTCGTTCCTTAGTTGGGTGGGTGTCTTTGGTCTTAGATGTTTGCGTTTCTAGTAGTTTTTGCATGGTCTTGATGTTGGAAAGCAGTGTGGGTTTGGGAGGGAAAAAAGGGGGGGGAGAAGGGTGGCCATTCTGGTAGGTGGGGTGCCCCATTGGGGGAGGGTGGCGGGGTTCGTGTGCCCCAGTTCGAAGTGTCTTGAGTGTGTGGCTTGCTCAGTGTGTGCTGGCGAGGGTCGGGAATTCGTAAAACCATGGGTCCCATATTTTATGGACGTGCTTGGTGGTGTCGTGCACTATTGCGGACAATTCGTCCATTTTAATTGCATGCAAATTATATTTAAGTGTCACAAAGATTAAATATTTCGTTTTTCAGTTTAACTCATGGATGGCATTGTGTCTGAGGGCTCTTTTGAGCACTGAAAACAATCTCGGACACCTGTGATAATTAGATTGCCAGGTGAGCCCAATTTAAGGAAAAACTACTAAAGGAGGGTGTTCCACATTATTAAAGGACCACTATAGGCTCCCAAACCACTTTAGCTTAATGAAGTGGTCTGGGTGCCAGGTCCATCTAGGATTAACCCTACCTGCTGTAAACATAGCAGTTTCAGAGAAACTGCTATGTTTACATAGGGGTTAATCCAGCTTCTAGTGGCTGTCTCATTGACAGCCGCTAGAGGCGCTTCCGCACTTCTCACTGTGATTGTCACAGTGAGAAGATGCCAGCGTCCATAGGAAAGCATTGAGAATGCTTTCCTATGGTCTGGCTGAATGCGCGTGCAGCTCTTGCCGCGCATGCGCATTCAGCCGATGATCTCAGAAGAGGGGGGAGAGTCCCTAGCATCGAGGGAGCCCAGCGCTGGAGAAAGGTGAGTGTTTGACCCCCTTCCTCCCCCTTCAGCCCGGCGGGAGTGGGAGCCTGGGGGTGGGGGCACCCTCGGGGCACTATAGTGCCAGGAAAATGAGTTTGTTTTCCTGGCACTATAGTGGTCCTTTAAGCAGAGCACCATTTTCATGCAATATGGGGAAGCAAAAGGATCTCTCTGCTGCCGAAAAGAGTGAAATAGTTCAATGCCTTGGACGAGGTATGAAAACATTAGATGTTTCACGAAAACTTAAGCGTGATCATCGCACTATTAAGAGATTTGTGGCTGATTCAGAACACAGACGGGGTCGTGCAGATAAAGACACATTGAGGATTTCTGCCAGATCCATGCATTGGATCAAGAGAGCAGCTGCTAAAATACCATTACATAGCAGCAAACAGATATTTGAATCTGCTGGTGCCTCTGGAGTCCCACGGTCATCAAGGTGGAGAGTCCTCCAGAGTCTTGCAACTGTGCATAAACCTTCTATTCGGCCACCACTAACCAATGCTCACAAGCAAAAACGGCTTCATTGTGCAGAAAAATACATGAAGACTAATTTTCAAACAGTCCTGTTCACTGATGAGTGCCGTGCAACCCTGGATGGTCCAGATGGATGGAGTAGTGGATGGTTGGTGGACGGCCACCCTGTTCCAACAAGGCTGCAACGTCAGCAAGGCGGTGGTGGAGTCATGTTTTGGGCCGGAATCATGGGAAGAGAGCTTGTCGGCCCCTTTAGGGTCCCTGAAGGTATAAAGATGACCTCTGCAAAGTATGTGGAGTTTCTGACTGACCACTTTCTTCCCTGGTACAGAAGGAAGAACTATGCTTTCCATAATAAAATCTCATGCTGCAAAGAATACCTCTGCATCAATGGCTGCTATGGGGATATAAGGAGAAAAAGCCATGGTGGGGCCTCCATCCTCCCCTGACCTCAATCCTATTGAGAACCTTTGGAGCATCCTCAAGCAAATGATCTATGAGGGTGGGAGGCAGTTTACATCCAAACAAAAGCTCTGGGACCCTATTCTGACATCTTGCAAACAAATTAAGCAGAAACTGTCCAAAAACTCACAAGTTCAATGGATGCAAGACTTGTGAAGCTCCTATCAAATAAGGGGTTCTATGTTAAAATGTAACGTGACCTGTTAAAATGTTTAAAACGTTAAAATGTTGTTATAAGTTTGATTGAAATAACTTTTGAGTTCAGTAAATCTGCTGCAAACACAACAAATGTAGATTTTCAGTTCTTTACAACCTATGAAGTGTTTTGAAACTTACTGTGCGTAATAATTTGGAACAGTGCATTGTAAGTTTTTTATGTTTTAAAAAAAATACTGTTATCAGTAGGAGGCTTGTTCAATAGAATTTGAATTGTACTCTTCATACTTGATAACATGAGAATTATGCTGACTGTTATTTACACCAAATATTTAGGTAAATGAGAAAAATATAATTTGCATAATAATTTGGAACAGGGTGTAAAGGTTGGGTGAGTCCTACAGTCTAATGTTTAATAAATGCTATGGCCTGTTTCATCCAAATTCGGTGTCTGACGTTATTGGGGAATATTTGCGGTAGGCTATTTATTCTTATTTGCATCAAATTCTCCCCTACGTCCATACATAAGTAAAACCCTCCAGTATGTAGACTAAGACGGTAGATTGGAAGAAGCATATCTATCTGGAATAGTGAATGAAACAATGTGCATGGCATGACAGAGTTTTTTTTTTTTTTATTTAAGATTTTTATTGTGCATATGGAATATAGAACAATACAATGTGTCACATTATGCATTTTCATAGAATGAGCACGTTACAATAGATGACATAGTAATTGATTTCACAATATGCATTTTCGTAGAATGAATACATTACAGTAGACGACACAGTAGTTAAAATTAGTAGTTGGTTTCAAAACAAAGTAGGTGAGTAAGCTTATTGCTAAACTGTTATGGCAAGGTAGTTACTCAATGGATAGTCAGGTTGGTCGAGTATAAACCTAGAACAATACTCATAATTCAACCAAGTAGAATTAACAAGAATTAACATAACTAAGAGGAGAAGCGTAGCTGTTGCAGTGTTGCTAGTTAAAGCAGGGATTAAATAGGAAATTCAATGAAGTCGTATGGACACGAACAGTGGGTAGTTTCGAGCATTATATTGAAAGTGTATGTAGTCTTGATGAGCTAGTAGATTGATGAGTGATTGTATTTAGAGTGGGCATTAGGATGGTGGATAACATGGGTTACGTGGGGGGGGAGGGGGAGAGGGGGGATGGGAGGAGGGTTAGATGTCAGGAAGTGAAGCCAAGGCTTCCAAATTTTGGTAAAGGTTTGAAAATATATACTTTAAATATAATACAAAACTAAACAAATATAGAACTGAGCATAGAACAATTGAAAACGCAATGTTACCTAATTAGAAGATACAGACACACTGCTAGAGGTGGGCTGTGAGGCTAGATCCAAGAATTTGGGTGGATGTGGAGTTGGCATTTCTGAGCTCCCTGCCTTGACTTTCTTTCTAACAGGATTATTCTCCAAAGTGAGCATTCAAAGTGAATTTAAAGAGAATTGCAAATTTAAGGCCAAAGTAGCCACACTGAAGAAAGTTTTTTTTCCAATTTGATTATTTTTACCTTAACGTTGAAAATCACTTTCAGTTCTCCCTTTAGTAATAGCTCTGTAAGAGCTCTATTAAGTAAAGTCTGAATGGCCCCTAGTGAACAGTTTGAAACCATCCAGCTGCGTACAAGGTAATTCATATTTTAAAATCCAGACATGTCTCACACCTACCGCATGGGAGGAGGCTGGGGAAAAATATTTAGTGCCCCCTCACCATTTGTATTTAGAGACCCTCCTGCAGCAGTGGAGTGTAGAGGGTGGGAGGCCATATGCTTTGTCATCAGCGGCGTACATAACGCGGTCGCAGGGGTCGCAGCTGCGACCGGGCCCGCCACTCGAGGGGGCCCGGCCGCCCTGCAGACCCTGTGACCGGGTATCCGCCGCCATCATCTTCTGTGGCCCCGACCCACGCGGCAAACCGCCGGGGCCGCCGTCCAAGGGGTCCATCGGGTGGCCCATGCTGTCAGGGCCACCCGATGGATGTGGATTGTCAGGGGGCCAGGTCAGTGCTGGGCGCTTTAACAGCGCGACCAGGCCCCCTGTGATGACATCACAAGCTGGGAGGAAGTGACCGCATGTCACTCCTCCCAGCTAACACTGAGAGCCGCGCAGGAGGAAGCATCCACCTGAGCCACCACTGGACCCCAGGAAAAGTCACCCTCCTGCACCTTAAAGGTAGGAAACAGGAGTGTGACTTAAACATTTTGTGTGTGTGTGTTTGTATGTATGTGTGTCTGTCTGTCTGTCTGTGTGTCTATCTGTTTGTATGTATGTCTTTGTATGTATGTGTGTGTGCCTGTGTGTATGTATGTGTGTCTGTCTGTTTGTGTGTCTGCCTGTATGTGTGTGTGCTTGTCTGTTTGTATGTATGTGCATCTTGTGTGTGTGTGTCTCTCTGTATGTGTGTCTGTCTGTATGTGTCTGCCTGTGTGTATGTGTGCCTGTCTGTTTTTTTATGTATGTGCCTTTGTATGTGTGTGTCTGTCTGTCTGTATGTGTGCCTGTCTGTTTGTATGTATGTGTCTGTGTGTCGGTCTGTATGTGTCTGTTTGTGTATCTATGTATGTGTGTGTGTGTGTGTGTGTGTGTCTGGCAGGGGGGGGGTGGGGGGAGGGCACAGATCATTTTCGCACCGAGGCCCCATGGTTTATGTGTACCCCACTGTTTGTCATGTTTTATTATAAAGCCCCCTGTCACTGGCAATGTGTGGGGGCAGGTGGAGCCAGGGCCGGTGTTAAGCCTTTAGGCGCCCTGTGCGAAAAATCTTCACAGCGCCCCCTCCCTCCCCACCCCCTGTCTTCCATGTATTGTGTGTGTGTATAGGAGTGTAGTGATTGTATAGGGGGTTTATTAAATTAAAAATGATTTAAATACAAATATTCCTTTCTCCTTTCCTGTTGTTACCTAGTTGAGAGAGGGGCATGCTGATCTAAATCGGGTCTGCCCCTCCACTGGGTACAGACCATGCGTAACTGTCTCGCAAGCTCAGGGACTTGCAGTGTCCTGTGGTAATCTGCGGCAGCACTCTGATTATCCCGAGCTAGGAAGACAGCTACAGCCGACAGAAGTGCAGGCCAGAAGTGCCAGCCTGCCTCCCTTATATTACAGAGGAGCAGACTAAATATGTCACATAATACTATGAATGATTTTGCTTTGGAGCTCTGGATTATACTTATTTACCTTGACCTCTTTGGAATAAAAATTTGTAGTAATGTGCTGCTTCTCCATTTATCACAGAGCTCCACAACAATAAAACTCCCAGTAATGTGGAGCTCTGTGACAAGATCATACACTACACAACAATACAACTCTAAATAATGTGTCTATTAGTGCATCCCTAACTATAAAACACAGAGTAATGTGCTCCACTGCAATACATCTCACTATAATATGATGTTATGTTTGTGTTGTCTGTGTATGTGAGAGGTGTGATGACTATTTGTGATATGTATGCTATGTGTTGGCTGTGTGTGATATTTGTAATGGGTGTATTAACTGTGTGATATGCGTGTATTGGTTGTATGTGATATTTGTGCTGGGTTTATTGGCTGTGTGTGATGGGTATTTAATTCAGATAAAAATATGCATTTAGGACTATGTGTGAATGCAGGTGTATATTTTTGCAGAGTTATGTGCACACAGTCCCACAGTCAGATGCACACAATTATACATATACAATGTCAAATCCACCACATGCACACAGTCGCAGGCAAATAGTCACAGGATCAGGCAGAAACACAGGTACAGGCAGTCACACACATACACAGTTACAGACAGATAAACACTCACACACAATTACAGGCAGACAGTCACACACACAGGTACAGACAGACAGTAACATACATTTAGCCACTCATTCAGTCTTACACACACACACTTACATGCAGACAGACAGCCACACACACACACAGGCAGGGAGTCACATACAGACAGCCACACACAGGCAGACAGTAGACCGGAATTTTCGGCCAAAAATGGGCCTATCATGTTTTGGCCGAAAACGGGTCAAATTTGCTGAAATTAAAAAAAAAAGAAATGTAACTATGTAAAAACAAAAAATGTTTTTTTTTTAGAATTTTCATTTTTGTAGTGCATAGATTAACAGACATGCTTGCATTAACAATTCAGATAATTATATATCACAATGAAAGATAGTAATGATTACATGAAAAGTCAAGAATACTGCACTTGGAACAAGTGAGGTGAAAGAACACTAGAACACTGTGGGACAGGGTAGGGGGGAGAACACTATGGGACAGGGGAGGTGGAAATAACACTGGGACAGGGGAGGGGGTGAAGAACACTATGGGACATAGGATGGGGGAAAGAACACTGGGACAGGGGAGGGGAGAAAAGAACACTATGGGACAAGGGAGGGGAGAAAATAACACTATTGGACAGGGGAGGGGGGAACACTATGGGACTGGGGAGGAGGGGGGAAGAACACTATGTGACAGGGAGGTGGTGAAGAACACCATGGGACAGAGGATGGGGTGAAAGAACACTATGGGACAGGGGAGGGGGGAACACTATAGGACTGGGGAGGAGCGGGGGAAGAACACTAAAAAAGACGGAGGGCAGAGGAACACTAGAGGGCGGAGAGAGGAATATTAAGCGGGGGGGACCACTAAATACAAGGGAGAAGGGAAGTGTTTCATATTAGATTAATTAAATTTATTAATAAGTTTAATATTATTCAAATTATAGGAAAAACATTTTTTTTACATTATTTGGGGAAAAAAAGGATTTTTCGGTTTCGGTTTTCGGCCAAGGGCATCCCGAATTTTCAGTTTTGGTTTCGGCCCAGAATTTTCATTTCAGTGCATCCCTAAAACACACTCCTGCATTCAAACTCCCCAAAAAATATACAAGCACACCCCTTCACTCAAATACTTCACGCAAATGTACATCTGCATTAAAAAGTGAACATTACATTCAAACACACCCCTGCAATCAAACTCAAACATTAGGGAGCGGGGCCTAACCAGCATGGCCGACGGACGTGTGTGAGATGAGCTCCTCACACAAAACGAGACTTACACGGCTTAAATGGAGGTATAACCCCTAAAATCAAAACCAACGAAATAACACACTATACAAAACCTTTGGGGAACCCTCCCAAGCGACCTTGGAGACTCATCCCGCATCCTGACGCCGAAACCAGATTCTGCATGACGGATCCCAAGGGAGAGGGAAACGGCCGATCCTCCACCCGGGAGCTGCCAGACCACTACTACAGACCCGTTCCCCCCCTCTTTGGACCGGCGGGGGTCATCCCAGTACCAACTGGAGGACAGGCAGCTAAGTTCACCTCAGAAATGCATACCGTCTCCTCTTGCCCCAGGGCCACGACCAAGATGGCGGCCAGAGCGGAGAAACTCGGTACAACAGACTGGGAAGCCAACTTCAAAACCAAATTTGACCTGGTGTGCCATTCTGGCGCCGGATCGAAGCCCGTGCTAAGCAGACGCAGCCACCCATCACTTGGACTTTAAAGACCCTGACAGAAGCCTTCTCAACACACCGATAAGCCCAGCCACAGGCCAAGGACACTCAGCATGCAGACCGCGCAAACCTGTGCAAGGCTGGAAACAAATGCCGATAAGAGCAACGAAGCGACTACCTGAACCGGGAAAACACTCGGAAGGAATACGGGAGACTATCACTACCAAACGAGGCAGACAAAGACCCACTCCGCGACCTTGGCTGAAAGCCCCTCACGCATCCAGCTACCAGCGGGCTCGACCACAACAGCCGTGGACGGCATGTTGCCTCCCCTTGTGTGGAGCCCAAACCCCTCCACAGGCATTTTATCAGGCATACCCCGGAGTGGCATAGTCCCGCACCCTGCTCCCCGACCCTTGCTGTCACGGAACTGTAGGTCCAGTTTCGGGAACCCCAGACCGGAGGGTCCCTCACAGAACGCCAGCAGGACTCTGGCAATTATGCCCCGGCAGCCTCACACCGTGGTGCATCGGCTAAACAGCCAACAGACATTAACCCAACTTACCTCACACCCTCTTACATCTCCACCCCATGACCCATGAGAGACAGAACTGGTAGTGCAGGGCCATAGACACAACACAAAAACACAAGTCCTCTCAATATGCTCCTACAGAGCCACACCACTTGCAGCTGAGACCCGGTCAGTGCAACACTGCACCCACACCTAAGCTTTAAAATGTCTGGACCTACCAACCTTGACTAACCTAGCAGGTATCACACACGTAGGGCTTAGACTCACACCAACATCACGGACGATTGACAAAGCTTGTACTCCACAAAACGCTCCATATACTACTCGAGCCTGAAATGTGAATCTTGCTATTCTTCCTGCTCACCGCATGTACAGTCCATACATGACAACGCTCGCATAAACGCAGGCCACCCAGAGGCCATTAACGCGACTCACTTAAGCGGACCCCCAACTTGAATGTGTAGAGGGTCATCTGCACTGCCCTATACTAACAACGCCACCAGAAATCTACTCTTGACGCACCCTCCAGCTCATAGCAGCCTGTCCTCCCATTACCCAACATGACACACAGCAATCAACCTATCTATTTGACTAATACCCGCACGTTAAGTTTTAACTACATGTAAAATGAGCAGACCCACAGTCACAATGTTTTCAATGTTATCATATGCTCTAACTACTTGTAAAAAATGTTCTCATGCATGCTTATGCTGTTGTGGCAAGGCTTGCCTGTAATGTTCTTTGTGCACAACAAAAATAAAGAATATCTAAAAAAAAAAAAAAAAAGGGAACATTACTGTGGCAAATCCAGCCACTGTTCATTGTCCTTTATGTATATGTAATGTTATGCATACGTGTATACACCTTTAAGAACCAAGCGTATGTATTCTGTGTAACATGGTTCAAGGAAATCCTAGCGTTCATATGCTGCCGGCATACGAAAACCGCCAGCATTCATGTAATCGTTTCACGAACGGTGAATTTCAACACCCTTCGTGAAACGAACAAACTACCAAATGGAGACTGTGGCAAAACCAACTTCGCCACTGTGAACTGGAGAAGCCTGGTTGCTAGCCTCCTGCCCTGCGACTATGGCCCTGGACATATTGTACTGTAAAAACTATATTTGGACATGTAATAATGTATATGGCTGCTACTGGCCCTTTAAAATCATCTATGAACAGATTGGGACTTTTGGGACTACTGTCCCTTTAAGACTGTGAAGCATATTCTAGTGTACTGCCTGTAATATTGTATATGTATTCATGTGTTAAGTTTAACCTGGGTGATATGTATGCAGCATTCATCTGATTGTTCGGTAGAATCAATCCATTCATTATATTGAGTGAAACTACCGAACAACCAGACCACCCAGGAATAAGTGTGCCTCCAATTACAGTTTGCAACAATGTTGCAAACGGGTAATTGGCAATCAGTGTAATGTATTCTTTGTCCTCTGGGTGGCCGCCATTCGGGAAACAAACACGTGGCGGCGGCCATCTTAAACTACCGAACAGCGGTGTTTTGCCGTCGAGTGTCTGGAACTAAAATCGGACACTTGACTAGGCAAACACCGCTGAGACCTCCATATTTCCAGAAATTCGTATGGAAACTACCGAATGACCCGCCGTTCGGTAGAAAGAACCCCACAAACAAGGGAATTCATTCAAACCCTCTCCAGGCTCTATAACACAGGCAATTCGTCTGTTTTCATTCCCTTGTTTGTGACCGACCGCAGGGCCAAAATGCATGGAACTGTTTTCGGATACTTTACCCATGCGGTCGGTCAAATCTTTGGAAACCCATATCTGCCAAACTGTTCATCCGAATGACTTGAATTTTGGATATGTTTCCCCCCTGAATAAGGGCTATTCAGCGATGCTGGATGTAAAGGTGTACCCCCTGTTTTTGGGGTACATCCAGAACTTGGCTGGAAAAGTGTACCGGATAATTGGGTTTAATGTTATCTGAGGGGAGGGGATGTGTGGGCTGAACCATGTATGTGATTGGTTATTTTATGCCTCCCCCTGGGTGTGGCCTGTATGTGGATTATTGTAATAAAAGCCAGGCTGGATGAGCCAGTCCGGAGTTCCTGTTTAACCCTCAAAATGAAGTGTCGTCTCGTTCTTGGGGGGAATTGGATTGTAAGCTGACTGCCAGGAGTGTAAGCCAATTGTATGCTTTTCTTGTTCAGCTGTTCCAGTTCGGAGTGTTATCTTGTATCCAGTTTGGGAGTTTGGTGTTCTGCAGTAGCTGTGCCTGTCTCTCAAAAAGGGGATTATCGCCTAAACTGGGTTTTATCCTCTTGTAAGGGAAACGGTCCGCAACAGAGACCACACACAGGAGGTCGTGTGGCGCCCATTAAGGATTGCAACATTGTTGCAATCGGCAATTAAGAGGATTCAGGGTGGCCGTCGTTCGGCTACCGACCACGCGGCGGTCGGCCATCTTGGATCCTTTGTTAAGTTCAGCGGTATTTGGTCGTCGAGCGCCTGGAACTAAAATCGGCTACTCGATGGCACGAATACCGCTGGACTTCCAAGCCGTTCGGGAGCCCCGGTCCTTCGGTAATGTGTTTCTATATAGTCATTCGGTAGTTTGAAGGTAACTTAGAAATAATGTGTATTTCGTGCGGCGTTCGGTTATTTAAGCTGGGATCTAAGCGGTACTTTCACGAAACGTGCGCTCAGACCCCAGCTATCTACCGAATGTTCATTCGTTTAAATCAGACGAATATTGTATAAGTTATAGATTTTTGTGTGAAATATTGGTTCTGCTGCACGAGGGGATAATCCACTTAACTGTTTATTCTGGTGGGAGTGTCCCTCTCGTGCAGCAGTGTATTATGGGAGAAATGTCCAGGTTGCTAAGTTCCCCATGTAGTCCCCTACTGTACAACCCCTGCAATGTCAGTAGGGAAACCCCTTGCATGGGGAATTGCATAAATACTGTGACCTGTGAATAAAGCACTCAGTTGACTCCCAGCCTATGTTTCGTCTAGTTCTTGGGAGGGAAGGATTCTTATTACGCTACCTGGAATATTGTATGCTGTACCTGCCTATGCTGATTATTGCCTGTGTTCCTGTCTACCAGCGGAGATCTTGTGGATTATACTGCCCCTCCGCTACAATTGGTGGCAAGCAACAGGATTTCAACTACCCAGCAAAGCAGCGTTCGGCAGAATCCTAACGAACAGAGAAAAGAAACCAACAATTCGTGAGTTTATTCATTCGGTGGAAACCGGAACCCGGGAACACGGGGAAACTCACGAACGGCCGTTAAATGAACACGGAGGTACCCAGTCGGGTTGCCCGTCGATCCGTTACAAGTACATTCAGACACACCCCTGCAATCAAACTCAAACATTGCCCTGTCTTAAAACGCAAACTACATACAAGCACCCCTTCAAACACCAATACTGTACATTACACTACAGTGACAATAAATGCCACAGCGCTGTACAGATATACAACATAGAAATTTTGACTTAGGGTGCCTTGAAAAACTATTGAAATATTAAGGGCGACTTGAATATAAAAAGTTTGGGAACCACTGATTTAACTGATTTGGGGAAATCCTTAGTCTGCCTGTTCTCCTTTTTCATGTCTTACATGGGTGATGGTGGAACAGGAGCCACTAATCAGCACAATCCTACCGGATTTGAGACAGCTGGGAGGCACACTCCATAAAAATATATCAATGGTTCACACCACACAAACACATCCTGCATCCACGTGCAGATACACCTTACATACGTATATCCTATTATCACACACGCCCCACAGAAAAGCTCACATTCTTTCCCAAACACACACTCCACACAAAACCAACTCTGCAAGCTAGGAACATGATAACAAAATACAAAAATGTTCACAATTTGTTGCTTCCTATTTAGCAGGGACATATGGGCCCAAATCCATTTCTCCCACTTTTGTATCCTAATGTCCACCGTTTTTGGACAAGGTCAATATTCTCAGTGTGTCTAAATTTGTACCAGAACTCCACAGTAAATTCGTTCAGAGTAATTTGTCTTTAAATAACAATGTGTTTAGAAACCACACTGTGTTTATAACATACATTGTTCTTCCTCTAAATTACATTTTAAGAGGGCGGAGCCTGACCTCGGAGCTGAGCGGATGCGTGCTGCTCGAGCTCCCGACCGCCGGACTGGCTTTTTGGGGAAAAAACCCAGCTGTCGCACAACGACTGAGGCCACATTGGGCCACTACAACTGGGCACGCGCCGACAAACCGGCAGACACCTTTCCCCAGGGCCTACGGTACCGCAAACCGCGGCAGCAATCTGAGGCCTGCAGACGACTAGGAGGGGGAAGTGCGGCCGACTTTCATACCGACTGGTACGTCCAGCAGACCCACTCCACTCCTACCCCCCCCCTCTGGACCGGTGGGGGTCATCCCGGTCCCTGCTGGCCGGCGCCCCGGAGTATCTCTGGGAACAGAGCGACCGCACGAGGAGGAACCGCACCCAAGATGGCGGCCCAGCAGCAATCCACGGCAATGGACACAAGCATTGAGTCGGGCGCAGGGCCCCTGGAGGCCTTTGATCAGCAGTGCAAGCGCTTTTGGGAGATACTGTGCAATCAGGGCCTGACCCGCAGAAGAGCGGTGAAAGTGGTGGCACACTGGATCCGACCGGTAACCCGGCGCCGCTACTATGGGCCCCTACCGCGAACCCCTAAAACGACTGCACAGCAAGGCAGGCGACAGCGACCAACTAAACAGGCAGGGGAGCCGCATGGTATCTCTGCCGACGCTCGCTCCCGTGTTCACAGGAGCTGGAGTGTCAGGAGAGCCCAACCCACGTGTAACCCTCACGACGCCAGAACCTGGTACCAGCATGGAGCACCCCCACATTCCACAAACCCAGCGACATACAGGGGCCTAACCTGGAGGTCCAGCCCGGGGTCTAGCGGCGGAGCTGCACCCCGAAAGAGGGGCACCCTTAAGGACACAAAACTAGAGGCCCTGCAGAAGAGCTGGAAGGAACGTAGTCTTAACAAGCCAAGAACCGGCCGAAGCAACGCTAGCAAACCGCGGGGCGACATCGGAGCATGCCTGAAACTTCCGCCTGCTAGCATCCCCCCCTCCCTGGGTATTGGCTGAACTTTTTATCGCTTGGACTGCATCTGAGCCAGTGGTGTATTTTGGATGTGTGCTGCCCTAGGCACGACTAACTTTGGACACCCCCAAAATCTTAATTTGCCCCCCGAATTAATGTCAAAGCCATTTTTTTGACTGACAGACACATGGCATCATTGATACATGCACTGACATACACTCACTGACAGATACACAGTCATTGGCACACACATTCCGTCATTAGCACACACACTGTTTAACCAACACACACTTTCACTGACAGACACACACTGACACACCCACTGACTGACAGGCACACACTCTCAGATACACATAAATGGCATACACACACTGACACACACTCACAGGCACACCCATTCTCACTGACAGACACACACTGACAGCTACACTCACTCACTCACAGTAAGGTGGACAGCCCCAGAACACGAGGCAAACAAGGCATTTGTCTGGGAGCTTAGGGTGGCATTTTTTGGCGCCCCCCCTGAAAGTGCCGCCCTAGGCAAATGCCTTGTTTGCCTTGTGGTAAATACATCCCTGATCTGAGCTACAGGTTCACTACCAATTGTTTGGACATATGTTATAAAAATGGTAACCCTGCAGCCACTATGCCTCTCAGACCCTGCACGTTATACCTTTTATTTTGCAAATCAGCTCAATGTTTAGTATTTTTCTTCTATAAGCCTTTGCCTTACTTAATCATCTCATATTAGATTGCATACCTCCCACGGGCATTATCTACCTATAAAATGCGCAACTACACTGTTAGATAAACGTAGTTAAAAGAAAAAACAAATTGTGTTGTTTAACCTAACGTTGGCAGCAACTGATAACTCTATAGCAAAGCTATCTTCCTGTATTTTAACCTGATGTTGACAGAGTCTCAATCTATAAAATGCCTAAACAGCATGATTTAAGCTTATTCATATATAATTTGTATTTTTATGCAACTGCCTACATCTTGTTCTTTTCATGTTCTAAAATATAAAAATTGTGCTGTATAACAAGCCACATGTTGAAATGATGACAAACCGCTTGCAGCAGCTGTTGTGGCGCTGTACGCTTTACTGTTACTCCATGCACGAATAAAAATAAAGAATTAAAAAAAAAAAATTACATTTTAATTGCATTAAATGTTCATAGTAAGTCATCTACAATTTCTCAAGACAGCCACACTCCTGAACACCCCACTATCACCTCTGATGTGTCCCTCTTTGTCTATTTGAAATATTGGGAGGCATCATTTTGGTTTGCCGTAAGGAAATGTGATAGGTGACATTGTATCTGAAAGCCTTTATGAGGGCTTTTCCTTCTATGAGAGCTCAGTCGTGTTGTGTCGTGGTTTTGAATGTTTCTGTTTCTTTTTGAAATCCTTGATTTTGATATACTCTTTTATGAGGATGAATAAAGAAGAGTTAGAAGAAAGAAGACTTTGGATGTCAGTATACTTTTTTTAATTTTTACACACAACTCTTAATTTTACTGGATTCCTTTAGTTGTATTACTGTGAGTAGATAGGATTCTTTATTTTAAATGTGGGGTGGCTAGGGTAATGGGGAACCCTAATCACCCAGGGGACATGCTTGTATTTGCAAAGGCGGAAAATTGCATGCCCACCCTCTATTTTTTAATTATTTGGGTGGGTACTGGGGGAGATACTATGTCTCCCTTGATATTATTTTAATAGCCATTAGGATTCTTCCCCCCCTCCCATTTTCTTTTATTAAATAGTCACCACTCACTGTCCATGCGTCCAGTGCTCTGTATAAACCCCATTATTTATTTTAAAGGGACACTATAGTCACCAAAACAACTTTAGCTTAATGAAGCAGTTTTGGTGTAAAGATCATGTCTCTGCAGTCTCACTGCTCAATTCTCTGCCATTTAGGAAAAATCACTTTGTTTATGAACCCTAGTCACACCTCCCTGCATGTGACTTGCACAGCCTTCCTAAACGCTTCCTGTATAGAGTCATCTAAAGTTTATCCTTCCTTTATTGCAAGTTCTGTTTAATTTAGATTTTCTTATCCCCTGTTATGTTAATAGCTTCCTAGACGCTACAAGGGCCTCCTGTATGTGATTAAAGTTCAATTTACAGAGAAAGATATACAAATGTTTAAAGTAAATTACATTTGATTGAAAGTGAAACCATTTTTTTTTCATGCAGGCTGTGTCATCAGAGTCAGGGAGATGTGACAAGGGCTGCATAAACAGAAACAAAGTGATTTAACTCCTAAATGGCAGTGAATTGAGCAGTGAAACCTGAAAAGCATGATCTATACACTAAAACTGCTTCATTAAGCTAAAGTTGTTTAGGTGACTATAGTGTTCCTTTAAAGGAACGCTATAGGGTCAGGAGCATCTGACCCTATAGTGTTAAAACCACAATTAAGTTGCCTTGATCCCCCACCCGCCTCCTTAGAATGGGTTAAAACTTACCTTATTTCCAGCGCTGCTCGGGTCTGCCCCTGATCCTGATCCGCCTCTTTAGCTGAAATCATCAAAATTGATAATCACAGCCAATTCACGATTGCCAAGGAGGCGGGGCAGGGCCAAACGCTGGCCTGTCCAATCAGCATCTCTTCATAGAGATACATTGAATCAAAGCACCTCAATGAGGAAAGTTCAGTGTCTCCATGCAGAGCGTGAAGAGGCTGAACGTCAGTGCTGCACACTGCAGCACTGCCCCGGGAACCATCTCCAGTGGCCATCTGAGGAGTGGCCACTGGAGGTTTCCTTAGGTTTTACTGTAAACACTGTGTTTTCTATGAAAAGACAGTGTTGCATGAAAATGCCTGCAAGGACTGTCTACACTAACCAGAACAACTACAATGAACTATAGTTGTTCTGGTGACTATAGTGTCCCTATTTTGGCTCGATAACAATAGCTTGTTCCACATCTTGTTCAACTCTATGGTGATACAGATTATTTTTAACTTAGAATGCGTTCATGTTATATTGAATCTAAATATAATATGAATCTAAATATAATTATGAAATTATATTTGAATTTTGTAATTATTTTTTGTACTTTCTAGACAGATGAAAATCATGAGTAAGATGGTAACTCACACATATTTCGTTTTTAAATAGCTGTAATGTGTCCAAGACATCCTATATTTGTAGATTTTTTACTATTTTACTTCATATAACATTTCACTCAATTATACATTTTCTAAATTTTCTCTTCTGCTGTTTTTTTTTTCCTAAAGTGTAAATTACCAGAAATTTGAAGTGAATTCAAAATGAAATTCAAGTTTCAAACCATAATAATCACATTTCTAGTCAGATATGTATTACTTTTGGCTGTTCCTGAAATAAATTTTGAATTGCACTTAAAATTCCTGACAATTCACATTTTAGAGAAATACACTGTTTGTAATTAAGATTGTTGTTTAGCAAATTCATTTAAATATACATGAATTAAAATTTACCTGTGCAGTCGGGTCATCAAGAGTACCCTTCACTAAGCCATAAATATTGCATGAAATCACTGAAAAAAAATGGTATAGTAAGGAATATATCTAGATTGTCCACCCATGGGAGGAGGTTGGAGGTACACTGGCATGTCACCTTCATTTATCTTAATTTATTTCACACCCGTAGCCCGAGGATGACAGTGACCTGTACAATCTCCCTATTATCATAAACCTATCTCCCATCCAATGCTCACAGGTGGGTGCATGTGGGGGGCCAGTTTTGTTGCTGACTAGACAGCAATAGCTTTAATACCAGAGTGAAGCTGCTGGCTGCTCTCTGTTTAATAGATACGCTCACACCCACAGCATGGATGTTAGAGGCATACAGGAGGTGTTAATTATATTATATTATGGGAGTCGGACTGACACCTAAGGCTTTTTTTAATTTAACTTTTTAATGTGGCTGATGGCTAATAAGTGCTGGCCAACTGCCATAATATTTAACCTTTGCGCTGTCAATAATTTTATTTTTAACTATTTGCCCACTGGCTGCTAGAGCTGTCAATGACCAAATAGTTGGGACATTTAATATCCAGGTCCAAATCTTTTGAACAACGCCTGGATTTTGCAGTCCAAATGGTCCAAACCAAATGGTTTTGCCCCATTTTGAATTTAGTAGATAACATTGTTAATGTTAAAATAGCAGAGTTGGAAGAATTTAGTTATTTTAGCCACATTTTTTAAATCGTTCTTAAAGGACCACTATAGTGCCAGGAAAACAAATTTGTTTTCCTGGGTCTATAGTGTTAATAGGTCCCCCCCCCCCTCATGGCCCCCCTCCCGCCGGCCTCAAGAGGGGTTAAGGGGTTAAACACTTACCTTTCTCCAGCGCCAGGCTCCCTCGGTGCTGGGGACGCTCCTCCCTCTTCCGACGTCATCTGCCGAATGTGCATGCGCGGCAAGAGCCGCGCGCGCACTCAATCAGTCCATAGGAAAGCATTTCTCAATGCTTTCCTATGAACGGCAGCGTCTTCTCACCGTGATTTTCACAGTAAGAAGCGCGGAAGCGCCTCTAGCGGCTGTCAATGAGACAGCCACTAGAGGCTGGATTAACCCTAATGTAAACATAGCAGTTTCTCTGAAACTGCTATGTTTACAGCTGCAGGGTTAACCCTAGATGGACCTGGAACCCAGACCACTTCATTGAGCTGAAGTGGTCTGGGTGCCTAAAGTGGTCCATTAACCGACGATAAGTTGAAGTTTAGTAGATTTTGATACAGTAATTAAATTTAGTCCATGTGCCTTATTCTGCCACCCAATGGCTCCTGTGTTAAAAGCACAAGTCTTTACAGAACACACTTTGCACATCATTTGATTGTATAAAAAGGATACAAGCCAGCACCAATGCTAGACTAAAGATAGATAGTCCCATTCTAAGAAGGCACACGGTATTACTGTTCCAACTAGGACTTTTTCGATATCCCATTAATGAGAGGGAAAAGGAATACATCACACCAAATATGTATGTCAATGCTCCTCCAACATGATGAATCACTGGGTGTGTATACTCCTGGAAAACAAAATATAAGTTAGATCAGGGCTTGACAATTTTGCTTGGAAATTAGAAGCCAGCTAAAAAGGTTTTTCAACGCCCAAAGTACCAATCTTAAAGGGACACTACAGTCACCAGAACTACTACAGCTTATTGTAGTCGTTCTGAAGTCTATAGCCTACCCCTACATACTTTTCAATGTAAACACTGCCTTTTCACTGTTTACATTGCAGCCTAGTAACACCTCTAGCGACAATCAATCAGCTGGACTCTAGAGGTGCATCTTGGGTTAGTATGAAGATGCTTAATGCCCCCCCCTACGGGAGCATTGATTCAATGCATCGCTATGAGGAGATGCTGATTGGGGTTGCGTGTGTAATAGTCTCCAAATGCTTTCCTATGGGAGTGATGATCAAGTGATGATGATCTTAGCAATGGCGAGATCAGCAAGGCATTGGGAAAAAAAAGTAAGTAAAAGCACCATTCCAATGTGATTGGAATGGTGTCTAAACAGACACACTCACTGACAGCAAACACACACACACACACACACAAACACACACACACACATTTTCACATATACTCACAAATATTTGTTTTATTTAAATGTGTTCACCCAGCCTCTCTACCTTTCCCCGGAGTCCAGTGGGGCTGCTCTGATCATCTTAATTCTCCCTTGTGTGCTGTTTAGTGAGCCGGGGCCGGAGTGATGTCATATTCCGGCTCACAGCATCATTGGAGGGTGCCAATTTTTGGACTGTCCCCTGAACCTAGGACAGCTGAGAGGTATGGTGTAGCTGATATGCCTGTATGCACATTTGTCAAAGAGTCTTGTTTGTCATTTTGTTACCCACCTGAAAGAAGACAGCTATCACAATTCCACAGCACCACAGCCACCCAAAGCTGAGAAGCATCATGTTATACTGTGATGAGCTGGGGTCATTTGTCTGGCTTCTCAGCTGCATCAGTCTAAACATCACATAAACTGTGATTGCTCCTAAAAACAAATTGAAATAATCAATAGGAGACTTTCTGAACCAACACTTGTGAAAAACATTTTACAACTAGATTTTTGTTTGGAGGAATGTTTTTAGTGTTGGGAAAGCAAAACCATCATTTAGATGTTACTGTAACCTCTGTGGAAGACTAACATTATTATACTCGCTATATGGTTTTATTTTTATATGGCTATGATATAAGCATATTTAAACATGCATGTAAATATGAATACAATGTCACCCTTCTAATAAAAATAAACTCTCTCTTACTATCACAGTTCAGGGATACTTCATAAGCAAATTCCAAATTGAAGTCCAATCAAGGAGAGCATTAAGCACCTTTAATGTTTTCTCTTTTGTATAATAGAATAGAAATCTGATATCTACGTATAGCATATATAGTAGTAAGAGGGAGTAAGACCATGTATAGAAAGCTCTGAAAACTGGAAAAATATAGGGATTCACCAGAAACCTATACAAACATAATTCATAGAGTGCTTAGTACTATAAGATAGTAGCAGGTATCCAGGAGCTTACTGAAAGGATGAGTGCTATTATAGATAATAAAATATTTTGAAAATAAATATGATTAAAACATATTGATGGATATCTTGAGTGTCTAGTGTTAAAGATAACTGTATGGCATGGGTGTCCTTAACTCTGGAAAATGGAGCATCCCAGGGTAAATACCACCTCTTGCCAATTGTTATACTTCCAAATAGAGTGAAAGATACAATAGCCAAATGTTATAGATGTGCTTAAAATAACACTGACTATTATTATGCAAGCAAAACCAGTACCATACACTGGTTGCTGTGGGCAATATAAAAATATCGCTGGAAAACAACTGAGAGTATAAAAAGTCAAATTTATTCCAAAATATTTAAAAATAGAATTAAAAATAAGCCCACAGACACAATACCAGTCTATTAAAGGTGCAAAATACAAAATAACCTTGTTCTCAGGCAAAGATGGATGTAGATGTTACTTGCGATATTAACATCCAGATTCTGATTGCCGGTGAGGACGGCGTGAGGACAGCGTGCGTGCCACAGTGTGTTCCACCTCGAGCCTCACTTCAGGGGAACAGTGCTGCTTGTCAGAAGATGTTACTGGGATGCCTGGGATCCATGGTGATGTATACGATCTTTACGCTGATACCTTGGCTGGTTGTGACTCGGTAGACATGCTGTGTATTGTCTGACGCGTTTCGTAGGGAACAGCCCTACTTCCTCAGAGACGTGTAAGGTGACCTCCATGTGGGGATGTTTAAATACCCCTCAGTTGCATCCATCCTTGCCTGAGAACAAGGTTATTTTATATTTTGCACCTTTAATAGACTGGTATTGTGTCTGTGGACTTATTTTTAATTCTATTTTTAAATATTTTGGACTAAATTTGACTTTTTATACTCTCGGTTGTTTTCCAGTGATATTTTATTATTGCCCACAGCAACCAGTGTATGGTACTGGTTTTGCTTGATCTTGGCAAGTATTATACTTGCGTAATAATAGTCAGTGTTTTTCTAAGCACATCTATAACATTTTTGCTATTGTATCTTTCATCTATTTGGAAGTATAACAATTGACAAGAGGTGGTATTTACCCTGGGATGCTCCATTTTCCAGAGTTAAGTACACCCATGCCATACAGTTATCTTTAACACTAGACACTCAAGATTTATATGTTTTAATCATATTTATTTACTTCAAAATATTTTATTATCTATAATAGCACTCATCCTTTCAGTAAGCTCCTGGATACCTGCTACTATCTTATAGTACTAAGCACTCTATTTCTCTTTTGTATGTTGCAGCGTTATGCTGCAATTGTTTAAATCATTATTTTTTCTTTCTCAAATTAACATACACTCAATATTCCATTATAATAAAGCGAAAAAACATAATTCTTAAATAGATAGAAACATAGAATGTGACGGCAGATAAGAACCATTCGGCCCATCTAGTCTGCCCAGTTTTCTAAATACTTTCATTAGTCCCTGGCATTATCTTATAGTTAGGATAGCCTTATGCCTATCCCACGCATACTTAAACTCCTTTACTGTGTTAACCTCTACCACTTAAGCTGGAAGGCTATTCCATGCATCCACTACCCTCTCAGTAAAGTAATACTTCCTGATATTTTTTTTAAACCTTTGTCCTTCTAATTTTAGACTATGTCCTCTGGTTGTGGTAGTTTTTCTTCTTTTAAATATAGTCTCCTCCTTTACTGTGTTGATTCCCTTTATGTATTTAAATGTTTCTATCATATCCCCCCTGTCTCGTCTTTCCTCCAAGCTATACATGTTAAGATCCTTTAACCTTTCCTGGTAAGTTTTATCCTGTAATCCATGAACAAGTTTAGTAGCCCTTCTTTGAACTCTCTCTAAGGTATCAATATCCTTCTGAAGATATGGTCTCCAGTACTGTGTACAGTACTCCAAGTGAGGTCTCACCAGTGTTCTGTACAATGGCATGAGCACTTCCCTCTTTCTACTGCTAATACCTCTCCCTATACAACCAAGCATTCTGCTAGCATTTCCTGCTGCTCTATTACATTGTCTGCCTACCTTTAAGTCCTCAGAAATAATCACCCCTAAATCCCTTTCCTCAGATGTTGAGGTTAGGACTCTATCAAATATTCTGTACTCTGCCCTTGGGTTTTTACGTCCAAGATGCATTATCTTGCACTTATCCACATTAAATGTCAGTTGCCACAAGTCTGACCATTTTTCTAGTTTACCTAAATCATTTGCCATTTGGCTTATCCCTCCTGGAACATCAACCCTGTTACATATCTTAGTATCATCCGCAAAAAGACACACCTTACCATCAAGACCTTCTGCAATATCACTAATAAAAATATTAAAGAGAATGGGTCCAAGTACAGATTCCTGAGGTACCCCACTGGTGACAAGCCCAAGCTTCGAATATACTCCATTGACTACAACCCTCTGTTGCCTGTCACTCAGCCACTGCCTTACCCATTCAACAATATTGGAATCCAAACTCAAAGATTGCAGTTTATTGATAAGCCTTCTATGTGCAACAGTGTCAAAAGCCTTACTGAAATCTAGGTAAGCAATGTCTACTGCACCACCCTTATCTATAATTTTAGTTACCCAATCAAAAAAATCAATAAGATTAGTTTGGCATGATCTCCCTGAAGTAAACCCATGTTGTCTCTGATCTTGAAATTCATGTGTTTTTAGATGTTCAACAATCCTATCCTTTAACATGGTTTCCATCACTTTCCCCACTACTGATGTAAGGCTTACTGGCCTATAGTTGCCCGACTCCTCCCTATTACCTTTCTTGTGAATGGGCACAACATTCGCTAACTTCCAATCTTCTGGGACTACTCCTGTTAACAATGATTGGTTAAATAAATCTGTTAATGGTTTTGCTAGTACACCACTAAGCTCTTTTAATAGCTTTGGGTGTATTCCATCAGGTCCCATTGACTTATTTGTCTTTACTTTTGACAGTTGAAATAGAACCTCTTCCTCTGTAAACTCCCGTGTAATAAATGACTTTGATTTATCATTTGATATTTGATATTTGATTTATGATTTATCCTTTTTTTTAACAGAGGTCCCTTTCCTTCATTTTCAGCTGTAAATACCGAACAAAAATATTCATTGAGGCAGTCAGCTAGACCTTTATCCTCATCTACATACCTTCCTTCTTTTGATTTTAATCTAACTAATCCTTGTTTTACTTTTCTTTTCTCATTTATGTATCTAAAAAAAGTTTTGTCCCCCTTTTTTACTGACTGTGCTATTTTCTCTTCTGTGTGTGATTTGGAAGCTCTTATAACTTGCTTAGCCTCTTTCTGCCTAATCTTATAGGTCATTCTGTCTTCCGCACTCTGGGTTTTTTTATAATTACTAAATGCTAACTTTTTGTTTTTTACTATTTTGGCCACATCTGCGGAGTACCACAGTGGTTTCTTGAATTTTTTGCTTTTACTGACAAGCCTAATGCAATTTTCTGTTGCCTTCAGTAGTGCAGCTTTTAAATAATCCCATTTATTTTGGACTCCATTTAAGTTGCTCCAGTCTGATAATGACTCCTTTACACATATTCTAATTTTAGAAAAGTCTGTTTTTCTAAAGTCTAAAACTTTTGTTTTTGTGTGGTGTGACTCAGTCACTGTTCTTATATTAAACCACACTGACTGATGATCACTGGATCCTAAACTTTCACCTACAGTAATATCTGATACCAAATCTCCATTTGTTAACACTAAATCTAGTATGACCTCTTTACGAGTTGGCTCCTCAACGACTTGTTTTAGAGACAATCCCAGTAGGGAGTTTAGAATATGTGTGCTTCTGGCACAAGTAGCTATTTTTGTTTTCCAATTCACATCAGGAAGATTAAAGTCACCCATGGTGATAACTTCCCCCTTCATTGTCATTTTAGCTATTTCTTCAACTAGTAGATTATCTAACTCTTCAATTTGTCCTGGGGGCCTATAAATCACACCTACACGAGCTACTGTGTGATTACCAAATTCTAACGTAACCCAAATGGACTCTATGTTCGTCTCACTAACCTTTATTAGGCTAGATTTTATGCTATCCTTCACATACAGGGCCACCCCTCCCCCTTTCTTGCCTTCCCTGTCTTTTCTATATAAAGAGTACCCTGGTATTGCTATGTCCCAGTCATTTTTTTCATTATACCATGTCTCAGTAACAGCGACTAAATCTACACTATCAGTTGCCATTATTGCCACAAGTTCATGGATCTTATTCCCTAAACTGCGAGCATTTGTAGACATGACTCTAAGCTTATCATTTTTTAACACACTTGCTACAGGCACCTTCTGTCGTTGTTTTGGGGGACAATTGGATTGATGTTTTATCACCCTTTTGCCCCCCCCTCCTAGTTTAAATACATCTTAGCAAAACCTCTGAACTGCTCACTGAGAACATTTGTTCCCTTTTGAGAAAGATGCAAACCATCTTTTTTGTACAGTTTATTTCCATTCCAAACAGAGCTACCATGAGCAATAAAGCCAAATCCTTGCTCCCGACACCATTCACCAAGCCACAAGTTAAAGTCCCTAATACGCATCCGCCTGTCATTCTGAGTGTTATGCACAGGCAGAACTTCAGAGAATGACAGTGTGGAAGCAACCTGCCGTATATCATTGGCAAAAACACTAAAAACTTCCTTAACCTCTGAAACCTCATTGCAAGCCAAGTCATTTGTCCCTAAATGGACAAGTACATCCAATTCACCTTCCTGCTTTGCTTGCTTAACAATATTACAGATACGTCTCCTGTCTCTGTGAGCAGTAGCTCCGGGAAGACACCTCACAAGACCACCATTGTCACTCTCCACACCTCTTATGATGGAATCCCCCAACAACAACTGCTTTCTATTAGGCCTCATCATAGTCTACAAGACTCTCTGCACAACACCACTAGCCTCAGTGCCTCTCTCCACAACACCTCTAGCCTCAGTGCCTCTCTCCACAACACCTCTAGCCTCAGTGCCTCTCTCCACAACACCACTAGCCTCAGTGCCTCTCTGCACAACACCACTAGCCTCAGTTCCTCTCTGCACAACACCACTAGCCTCAGTGCCTCTCTGCACAACACCACTAGCCTCAGTGCCTCTCTGCACAACACCACTAGCCTCAGTGCCTCTCTGCACAACACCACTAGCCTCAGTGCCTCTCTGCACAACACCACTAGCCTCAGTGCCTCTCTGCACAACACCACTAGCCTCAGTGCCT
The DNA here is from genome assembly GCF_036172605.1 of Pelobates fuscus. Taxonomy (NCBI): domain Eukaryota; kingdom Metazoa; phylum Chordata; class Amphibia; order Anura; family Pelobatidae; genus Pelobates; species Pelobates fuscus. The sequence continues at coordinate 123,500,124 of NC_086319.1, forward strand.
CTCTGCACAACACCACTAGCCTCAGTGCCTCTCTGCACAACACCACTAGCCTCAGTGCCTCTCTGCACAACACCACTAGCCTCAGTGCCTCTCTGCACAACACCACTAGCCTCAGTGCCTCTCTGCACAACACCACTAGCCTCAGTGCCTGTCTCCATGACACCATTACACTCTGAAAGTGCAAAAAATGAATTATGTAGAACAACAGACTGTGCAATATGCCTTTTATCCACAACTCTAAGTCTACCAGATCCTACAGTAATCCATCTGCCATTCCTAGTATGTCTCTGTGGCAGTGGCTTTGCAGCAGTTCCAGCCTGAGTTTGTTTACCAGATAGTTTACAAATCTCAGACTTCAAAAATACAATCTCCTGCCGCAAGATAGAGAACTGTCTACAGATTAGACAACAACTAAACCTCCAAAAAGTGGAACGCGAAACAAATGCATAGCAACTATTACACTGAACTAAGTCTGCCATTCCAATGAGATCAATTATTTAAATCAAACGAATCTTAACTTTTTATTTATCCTCCTGAATACCTCAGATTACCTCCAGTTTATCTCCAGAATATCTCCAAACACAGACACTTAGAAGCAACACTCTCCAGAATATCTCCAACCACAGACACTTAGAAGCAACACTCTCCAGAATATCTCCAACCACAGACACTTAGAAGCAACACTTAGAAGAAGCAACCAAGCTCTATTAGCCAAGCTAATGACAACAGCCCTTATATACTCCTAAAATCACCTCCCACTAGGAATGTTTAACACCTGGGTAGGCCTCTGCTTATTAGCAAACAATAGCTAATTTACACAGCAATCAATAGCAAGTAGCTACCTAATCCAATCAAATGCCTTATAATTACCAACAGGAAATCAAACCTTGTGCAATCAGTAACCTTTTCCTACAGATGAATCTTACCTGTAACAGTAAAAAAGAAAACTCTTAGCACAACTCTTAGGCAGTTGAAGCTTCTGTAAAACTCTCCAGAATATCTCCAACCACAGACACTTAGAAGCAACACTTAGAAGAAGCAACCAAGCTCTATTAGCCAAGCTAATGACAACAGCCCTTATATACTCCTAAAATCACCTCCCACTAGGAATGTTTAACACCTGGGTAGGCCTCTGCTTATTAGCAAACAATAGCTAATTTACACAGCAATCAATAGCAAGTAGCTACCTAATCCAATCAAATGCCTTATAATTACCAACAGGAAATCAAACCTTGTGCAATCAGTAACCTTTTCCTACAGATGAATCTTACCTGTAACAGTAAAAAAGAAAACTCTTAGCACAACTCTTAGGCAGTTGAAGCTTCTGTAAAACTCGCCAGAATATCTCCAACCACAGACACTTAGAAGCAACACTTAGAAGAAGCAACCAAGCTCTATTAGCCAAGCTAATGACAACAGCCCTTATATACTCCTAAAATCACCTCCCACTAGGAATGTTTAACACCTGGGTAGGCCTCTGCTTATTAGCAAACAATAGCTAATTTACACAGCAATCAATAGCAAGTAGCTACCTAATCCAATCAAATGCCTTATAATTACCAACAGGAAATCAAACCTTGTGCAATCAGTAACCTTTCCCTACAGATGAATCTTACCTGTAACAGTAAAAAAGAAAACTCTTAGCACAACTCTTAGGCAGTTGAAGCTTCTGTAAAACTCTCCAGAATATCTCCAACCACAGACACTTAGAAGCAACACTTAGAAGAAGCAACCAAGCTCTATTAGCCAAGCTAATGACAACAGCCCTTATATACTCCTAAAATCACCTCCCACTAGGAATGTTTAACACCTGGGTAGGCCTCTGCTTATTAGCAAACAATAGCTAATTTACACAGCAATCAATAGCAAGTAGCTACCTAATCCAATCAAATGCCTTATAATTACCAACAGGAAATCAAACCTTGTGCAATCAGTAACCTTTCCCTACAGATGAATCTTACCTGTAACAGTAAAAAAGAAAACTCTTAGCACAACTCTTAGGCAGTTGAAGCTTCTGTAAAACTCTCCAGAATATCTCCAACCACAGACACTTAGAAGCAACACTTAGAAGAAGCAACCAAGCTCTATTAGCCAAGCTAATGACAACAGCCCTTATATACTCCTAAAATCACCTCCCACTAGGAATGTTTAACACCTGGGTAGGCCTCTGCTTATTAGCAAACAATAGCTAATTTACACAGCAATCAATAGCAAGTAGCTACCTAATCCAATCAAATGCCTTATAATTACCAACAGGAAATCAAACCTTGTGCAATCAGTAACCTTTTCCTACAGATGAATCTTACCTGTAACAGTAAAAAAGAAAACTCTTAGCACAACTCTTAGGCAGTTGAAGCTTCTGTAAAACTCGCCAGAATATCTCCAACCACAGACACTTAGAAGCAACACTTAGAAGAAGCAACCAAGCTCTATTAGCCAAGCTAATGACAACAGCCCTTATATACTCCTAAAATCACCTCCCACTAGGAATGTTTAACACCTGGGTAGGCCTCTGCTTATTAGCAAACAATAGCTAATTTACACAGCAATCAATAGCAAGTAGCTACCTAATCCAATCAAATGCCTTATAATTACCAACAGGAAATCAAACCTTGTGCAATCAGTAACCTTTTCCTACAGATGAATCTTACCTGTAACAGTAAAAAAGAAAACTCTTAGCACAACTCTTAGGCAGTTGAAGCTTCTGTAAAACTCTCCAGAATATCTCCAACCACAGACACTTAGAAGCAACACTTAGAAGAAGCAACCAAGCTCTATTAGCCAAGCTAATGACAACAGCCCTTATATACTCCTAAAATCACCTCCCACTAGGAATGTTTAACACCTGGGTAGGCCTCTGCTTATTAGCAAACAATAGCTAATTTACACAGCAATCAATAGCAAGTAGCTACCTAATCCAATCAAATGCCTTATAATTACCAACAGGAAATCAAACCTTGTGCAATCAGTAACCTTTTCCTACAGATGAATCTTACCTGTAACAGTAAAAAAGAAAACTCTTAGCACAACTCTTAGGCAGTTGAAGCTTCTGTAAAACTCTCCAGAATATCTCCAACCACAGACACTTAGAAGCAACACTTAGAAGAAGCAACCAAGCTCTATTAGCCAAGCTAATGACAACAGCCCTTATATACTCCTAAAATCACCTCCCACTAGGAATGTTTAACACCTGGGTAGGCCTCTGCTTATTAGCAAACAATAGCTAATTTACACAGCAATCAATAGCAAGTAGCTACCTAATCCAATCAAATGCCTTATAATTACCAACAGGAAATCAAACCTTGTGCAATCAGTAACCTTTTCCTACAGATGAATCTTACCTGTAACAGTAAAAAAGAAAACTCTTAGCACAACTCTTAGGCAGTTGAAGCTTCTGTAAAACTCTCCAGAATATCTCCAACCACAGACACTTAGAAGCAACACTTAGAAGAAGCAACCAAGCTCTATTAGCCAAGCTAATGACAACAGCCCTTATATACTCCTAAAATCACCTCCCACTAGGAATGTTTAACACCTGGGTAGGCCTCTGCTT